>NC_142544.1:2427500-2560000 GCF_056151865.1 Erythranthe guttata | reverse complement strand
TGATTTGTCTTGCAAAAACAGTCGTGGAAAAGGGAGGTATGTAGAAAATATATTTTTATATTATAGTTGACTAGTCAATTTTGTCATCATATAGTTAAACTTTAGGGTCTTTCTACCGTGAGATCCCAAGAACACCTCATTTAGATTGCGACACGTGTCCCAGCAACAAAACTTATTTTTCTTCATTTATGTATTGTCGCAAATACCTTTTGTACAATTATTATTTTAAAAAAATCGGCAATTATAAATTATTAATGAAATGTCAATTCTACTCTCTCTATTTTAATGCAATTTTAAATATATATTTATTGGTGAATTAAAATTTATATAGTCAATTATATCATTATTCGTAAAAATCCTTAAAACCACCCATCCAAAATTGCATCAACCAGAATTGGAACTTGAGACCATCTGAAAACATACAAGAACACTTACTATTAAGACAAAACACATAATTGACAATAAACTAACAATACGGATATATATATCACAAAGTTACAATGTATAATGATTATAAAACTTATATAAATAATGTTAAATAAATTATTAATTCTCATATAATAATTATTATATATTAAAAAATCCCATACTAACAAATCTTTATATAATATAATTTAAAAATCTAAGGAAATGCTGATCAACCCGTGTAATTTAAAAATGAATTTCAAAAGAATTTGAAGTTTGAATTGAATCGTAAATTGTAAGATTTCATTAAATCGTAATATTTGAATCAATTAAACTCATGTGTTTTCAATTCAAAAGCAATATTCAAAGATTTGATTGATTAAGCTCAACTCATTTCAATTCGTAGACAATATTCAAATATTTGAATCGGTTAAACTCAATAATTTACAATAGCGTATTAATCAAACTATGTATAGTTAAAGTTTAATATCTTTTATTATTGAATTTTATCATAAAAAAAATTAAAATTTAATTCGTAAAAATCGTAAGATTTAATCGGTTCATGGTAAGATTAAATCTTACGATTTACGATTTGATTCTTACGATTTTATGAATTAAATTATTTTTTTTTTGTTGAACTTGAGTTAAAAGGGTTGTAGACTTTAATTATAAATAGTTAACTCGATTAATACGTTCTTGTCAGTGTTGAACTTAATCGATTCAAAATTTTGAATAATATTTACAAATTAAAAATACTTGCGCTTAATTGATTCAAATCATACGCTTTAATTAATCTTATGATTTGATTCTTAAGTGATTTAGGAATTATTTTTTATGATAAAATTGAATTGAAAATGTATTACACTTTAATTAATAATAGTTAATTTGATTAAGACGTTCTTGTCAATTATAGTTGAGTGCGCTTAATCGATTCAAATATCTAAATAATGTTTACGAATTGAAAGGACTTGAGCCTAATTGGTTCAAATATTACGCTTTGATAAAATATTACGATTTACGATTAGGTTCTTACATGTGTTAGGAATTAAATTTATTATTTTTTTATGATAAAATTGAATTAAAAAGATATTAGACGACATTACTTATAAATAGTTAAATCAATTATGTAACACGTTATGTCAATAGTTAAGCAATCGATTCAAATATTTGAATAATATTTACTAGTTGAAAGGATTTGAGCTTAATCGATTCAAATCTTACTATTTGATTAAATTAAATATTAAAAGAAAATTCACAGTATAGTATTTGTAGTATATAATTTTATTTTAAAGTAAGAAAACTACTAATTGGAATGAGTTATAATTTTTTCTTCTTCTAAATAAACATATTATTTTATTTTTTATTTGGATTTGTCACACTATAAATTTAATAACATAAGTGAGTTTGGATTAAGTTATGCATTTTTTATATTTAATTGAGCATTCTTTACATTTTTAAATGGTGTATTTTATTAATATTTCTAATATTATATAATTAATGATAGATGTTTGGCGTATTGAATTGCAATTCTTTGTATTTTTCAAACATTAATATATTAAATTTGTTATTAATTTATTTAATATCATTTCATAATAATCAATGTCTCAATTAATATTTTATTTAACAGTATTAAATACTTAGATTTATTATCATTTTATATTGTGTTTCCCGATATATAAAATTATGGTTAAATACATCATAATAAGTTAATGTGCTTTTCATTGTTAGGAGTGATAAGTGAACTAAGATGTCACAAGTTCTATCTTTAATGAATGCATTTTTTTTTTTATTATTTATCAAATAAAACTCGCAATGAATTTAAATTAATTATTTAATTAAAATATAGTAGGGGTAAATTAGACAATTCAATGTTAATCTATTTTATATATTAATTTAATAAAAAAAAATAATCGAAGGATAATTGGTAAAGTACTTCATTTTTTGGAACATAAGTCATGTTATTTTCATAGGGTCCAGATTTAATCTTAGAAAATTAACGGTAATTAATGCATATTTCATATAAGTTTAGAACACAAGTGGTCTCACCCTAGTCAAGTCCTAAACTTTAATGAAAGAACATGACCACAAATTCATCCAAATTGGAAGTGTCTATATAAGATAATCGAAAATTGGCAATTTAAATTCTAAAAATACTTTAAAACATTTTCAATATGTTTATTTTGATAATATGATTATTTTATGTATATAAAGTATTAAAGTAGTGTCATTTTTTTTTAAATTTATATAGTTGGAGTAGATTAATGATATGTTTCATAAAAATAAAAAAAAATAAAAATAAAATCTTATTTTCATTTTTCCATTTTGTGAAGGATTTCGAAAAAATACCTAAGTAGCAAGATTTTTTAATGAAAGAACATGACCACAAATTCATCCAAATTGGAAGTGTCTATATAAGATAATCAAAAATTGGATTTCGTATACAATTTAAATTCTAAAAATACTTAAAAACATTTTCAATATGTTTATTTTGATAATATGATTATTTTATGTATATAAAGTATTAAAGTAGTGTCATTTTTTTTTAAATTTATATAGTTGGAGTAGATTAATGATATGTTTCATAAAAAAAAAAAAAAAAAAAAATCTTATTTTCATTTTTCCATTTTGTGAAGGATTTCGAAAAAATACCTAAGTAGCAAGATTTTTTAATGAAAGAACATGACCACAAATTCATCCAAATTGGAAGTGTCTATATAAGATAATCGAAAATTGGATTTCGTATACAATTTAAATTCTAAAAATACTTAAAAGCATTTTCAATATGTTTATTTTGATAATATGATTATTTTATGTATATAAAGTATTAAAGTAGTGTCATTTTTTTTTAAATTTATATAGTTGGAGTAGATTAATGATATGTTTCATAAAAATAAAAAAAAAAAAAAAAAAATCTTATTTTCATTTTTCCATTTTGTGAAGGATTTCGAAAAAATACCTAAGTAGCAAGATTTTTTAATGAAAGAACATGACCACAAATTCATCCAAATTGGAAGTGTCTATATAAGATAATCGAAAATTGGATTTCGTATACAATTTAAATTCTAAAAATACTTTAAAACATTTTCAATATGTTTATTTTGATAATATGATTATTTTATGTATATAAAGTATTAAAGTAGTGTCATTTTTTTTTAAATTTATATAGTTGGAGTAGATTAATGATATGTTTCATAAAAAATAAAAAAAAAATAAAAAAAATAAAAAAAAAAATCTTATTTTCATTTTTCCATTTTGTGAAGGATTTCGAAAAAATACCTAAGTAGCAAGATATTTGATAGTATCAAAAGTATAGTATTCGAATCGATAACTTCTTTTTTGTTTCAAAAGTAAACTTTCCGATGCCATACATTCTTCTGATTCCCAGATTTATCTACTCGGTCTCTGTCATGTATACAACCGCAGAGTCGCAGATAATGACGGTGAAAAATTAAGGTCACAAGCAAGATTTTACATATTGTAATTGCTATCGAGTTGTTATTAAAACCTCAGTTATTACCCCTTAGCTGAACTTCAACTGAATCCTCTGTCTCTGTCGTATATAAAATTGCCGAAGATTCACGCGCCACAACTGTAGGAGGTAGAAACAACACTGGCTTCGGAGGAACTTGTATCGATTGAATACTTCCTTCTAACATTTCCACAACCTTAGACATTTGTGGCCTATCCGACGGAATTGTCTGGATGCACCAAAATCCAGCCAAAAACAATTTCGTCGCAGTTTCTTCTTCACAATCTTCAATATTCGCTAGACTATCCAATTCCTTAGCTACATCAATCATCACTTGCTCGTATATTTTGTCGGGAAAGTAATTCTCACTCGATTGAATTGCCTCATTTCCGACAAATTTTCTCGCACCAGCCATTTCAAGAACCATCATTCCATAGCTATAGACATCGGATTTATGAGAAACACCTCCAAAATTTCTCGAAAATACTTCTGGAGCAATATAACCAATAGTCCCTCTTGTTCCAAGCACAGATAATATACTCTGCTTCTTCTTGCACAATTTAGCAAGCCCGAAATCAGATATTTTCGGACAAAAATCATCGTCTAATAGAATGTTCTGAGGCTTAATGTCGAAATGAACAATCCTAGTATTGCACCCCGTGTGCAGATATTCCAAACCTTTGGCAACACCAACCGCAATCTTGTACATCTTTTCCAAATCCGGGCAATTATTGTTGATGAAATTGTCCAAAGATTTCTTTGGCATATATTCATAGATTAAAGCTCTCTTGTCTCTACCATAGCAAAATCCCAAGAGATTGACAATATTGACATGGGAAGTTCTACTAATGCTAGCAACTTCATTTATGAATTCTTCTCCATTGCTATCAGCTTCGATCAAAACTTTCACTGCCACGAGGGAACCATCGGGTAATACACCTTTGTAGACGCTACCATATCCTCCTTGACCAAGCTTTTCATTGAAGGATTTTGTTATTTTCTTGATTTCGGAATATTTGTATCTCTTGAGAGCGAGTGATCCATTATGGAGTAGAAAATTCTGTATATATTTATCGTTTGTTTGATTAGAACCACGCCGTGAACGTCGTCTTTTCACGCAGTAGATCGTGAGAGCGGTTAATAGAGAAGTTCCAGCAATTATACCAAGTATCCGACCTAGAAAGACAATGGAGACATGTTATTACATATGAAAAAGTGTCCTAAGAATGTCATATGTAGGAGAGTGCACAAGTTTACAATTTTACCTATTATTAACCCAAACGGAGGAAGTCGCTTTGAATCAGATGGCCCTGGAAGAAGTTGTTAATGAAAGTCCATTAACTCGAAAAAAAAATTCAGACGTCCTACATTCTTCCCAAATGTATTAATTCGTATTTCAAAATCACAATCGACAGGTATGTAAAGTGACATAAACCAATTTACTTGCAATCTGTATCGATGATTTTGAAATACGAGATAAAATATCATTTTAGATATAAGATAGACGATTTAATCAGTATCAATACGAACATTAATATATGTTAGGGTAAATTACACCTATACCCCTGAGGCATGCTAAAAGAACTTTAAGGTCTCTGTGGTGTCGGTAATTACATTTACCCCTTGAAACATAGTTAGAAACTGTAACGAGATAATGCATTGGATAAGTTATTCCATTAGAGTTCTAACGGACTATTAGTTTCAAGAAGTGGTGGAGACAACATAGACCTAGGGGGGTGACATGGCTCCCCCAACATTTCTTAAATCACCTCTAGCTCTATGTTGTCTCCGCGACTTCTTAAAATTAATAGTCAGTTAGAACTCTAGCGGAATAAATTATCCAACGCATTATCCCGTTAGAGTTTCTAACAATGTTTCAGGGGGTAATTGTAATACCGATACTACAGGGATCTTAAATTAGCATACATTGGGGATGTATGTGTAATTTACCCCATATTTTAAATGTAAAGACAAGCATGGCTTGGATCGTTCATACCATTTCCAGTCGGATTATTGGAATCCGGTCGATTACTTGCAGGGGGATTGGCAAAAATTGGACTAGGGCCAAGAGCATCATTACCTTATTAGAAAGAAATAGACAAAAAAACTGTTATATAAAAGTCTATGAAATTAAAAATACTCAAGTTGTCCGGTGCAATTTATTTAGTATTGCATATGCTGAAATGGGTAAGCCGGAAAATCAAAGGCTTTTAAATCGGATCGGACATAAAACCGAACAGTCATTTTGGTCATAGTGATAACAATAAAACCTTCTTCTTTTTTTCCTCTCTCGATATTTCCCAATTTTTGTTGCAAACGCATTTTGCACTTCTACGGGTTTTTAAATTGGATCGGTCCGGAACAAGAATAAGTTTTAAAAAAAAAATACAATTCTAAAATTTATAAAATAATGTTATCAATAAAAGCTAGGGTTAAATACAAATTGGCACCCATGTACTATTGCCACTTCGTGTATATCCCCATACACTACAAAATGCGATAATATGGCCCCCCGCCATCAAGTCATGCTAGATAATCCGTCCCTTAAGTTGACCCACCATTAGATTAGATGTTGGACAATTACGGACGAAAATAGCCCTTTGGTTGTGTATCAAAGGTGTGCCTCTTTCTTTCTCTCTTGTACTCAATTTACTTATATTTTTTCATGTTTTTCCCTAGTTGTATTTCCCACAGCCCAAAAATTCTCGATTTAAAATACTTCCCGTAATTTTAATTCTCAAAATTCATGCATTTCATATTTTATGTCCAAACACTACTTGGCATATTTTTTTTTAAACCTCTTGTCGATGCAACCAGAGGGCTACGTAATAAAGTCAAAAAAATCGGCCCAAGTAATAGAGTCAAAAAATGTCTATCTATACCATATATAAGTAAGGGTAAAAAGGTAACTACGTTACAAAAACAAAAGGTGTAAGAGATCTGAAGGTTGGCCGATAAATTGAGGGGCTACTATATTGCATTTTGTAATATATATAACAGTGGTGATAGTACAGGGGTCCAATTTGTATTTAACCCAAAAGCTATGCATCTCAAAAATTGTCACTGCAATGTTTTAAAAATGAGGGTGAATAAAATGAAGGGATTATTAGCAAGACCCCCTTATCTAGGAAATGTAGTTAATGAAAAAACCCCTCCTAAAAATAATTAGAGAAAACCCCCTTAGTTAGTATTCCACCAAATGTTATTTTTATAATTCTAAATCTACCCTTAATTGTTAATGTATTATTTTGAAACCCTAATTTTTCTCTCATTTTTTTCACCATCTCTGCCCCTCACCACCACCACTACCTCTCCCCCGCCGTCCACTGCTTCCGCCGCCAGATTGATGAGAGGTGCCTCCGTTGACCAACGCCGCCTGCCCAAGGATTCCGACTCCGTCAAGGCCTCTCTGAGATCGCCGCCATCGACACCTTCGTTGCCTCCTTCATCTATCTCCTCGACTTCTTCGGTATACCTGTATATGAGGTTCACTTGCAGCACATGGGATGCCATGGGGATGAACATGGTCTCTAAAGGTGTCCAAAATGTCATAAACTTCCTCAACAACGAGTTCCCTGACATGGACGTTATATCGGAATCTCAGGCAACTACTGTTCGGGCAAGAAACCTGCTGCGGGGAACTGGATTGAAGGGAAGGGAAAATCGGTTGTGTGCGAGGCCATCATCAAGGAGGAGATTGTAAAGAAGGTGCTCAAGACTGATGTTGCTTCATTGGTGGAGCTGAACATGCTCAAAACCTGACGGGTTCGGCCATGGCAGGAGCTCTGGGTGGTGTGGTGACGATGGGGAGGCTGATTTTGGGGTTTTTTGTGGATCGGACGGAGGACGGCGCGTGTAGAGAATTTCGCGCAGGCTGAAACCTTAATCGACTATGTACATGTTCATAGTCGATTAAACTAATCGACTATGTTCTGGTAGTCGATTAAGGTTGATCGACTCCAGTTTTTTATTTACTTTTTTTGGATTTCTTGTTTATTGATTTCAATTGTATAAATCATTTATAATGTTTGTATATTTTTTGTTTTTTGTAAAATATAGTTGATTTTGCATTTTTTCGCAGTTGTAATTTGTTATGTTTAGTAGCAGATTCATAATCGACTATGCTTCATCATAGTCGATTAATATACCTGATATAGAAAAAAAAATAAAAATAAAATAAAAAATTAAAGAATTTCCTTAATCGACTATGACGCATAGTCGATTAAGGCTAAATCGACTATGCTTCATAATCGATTAAGGAAACTGATACGGAAAAAAAAAATCGTTGAGCGCGTGACCCAGTGATGATGTGGCGGGCGGGGGCAAAGCTGGAAAACATAATGGTTGAAAATGGGTATGGGCTTTTCTCAAATGGAGAAAAATATTTTGGGCCTCCCTCCGTTAAAAAAATAATTAGGGGGTTTCCTCAAAGAGCCCCTAAAATGAATTAGACCAAAAAAAAAAAGGTAAATTCTACTTTCCCCGGCCCTTGTACTTTAGTTCGATATCACTTTACACTCTCGATTGCATCGATTTCCTCCACTGCACTTGAAAAATTGTCTCAATGTGGCCATCGATGTTAGTTGTCAGCATTTGACCTTAACATCGTTTGATTTAAGCTCTGAAATTATAAAAATACCACCTATCCCAGTTTAAATAATTATTAAAATAATTAAAATAAATTATGGCTGACGTTGTGGATTATGTTTTCTCGTTGTCTTGATTTTTTTATTATCTTTTTTTTTTCCTAATAATTATTTAAATTAGGAGATGTGGAGTTTTTGTAATTTCAGAGCTTAGATCAAAACGTCAAATGTCAGACAACTAATAGCGAGGGCCACATCGAGATAATTTTTCAAGTGCAGGGGAGAAAATCAATGCAATCGAGAATTGAAGGGAGTAAAGTAATACCGAGGCAAAGTAAAGGGGGAAAAATGGAATTTACCCAAAAAGAAAAACAGAAATTCAAATGTACGGTAACTATCACACCTTGAGATTTCTCAGGCGCAGGAGCCGTTGGTCCAACCTACAGAAGCCGCCGTGCTCGACTCCGAAAATATCAAACACTCAATGCAAAATTACAATTATACCCTCCCGATCGTCTGCAATTTTGGCAATTTTCGTCATCCGCTGACCACTGGATATAAAACCCACCGGCAAGAGCATCACGCAAAACATTTATTGACGAAGCCGTAGGAGTTTCCAGTACACGCGCCGCCGTCTGGTTCACCGGAACAGATACATAATCGCCGCACGTGACGCCGGGCCCAGGTCCCGACGCCGCGTCCCCCACCGCGAACAGATTCACAGATGCTGCGCCGCCACCGCTCGCATTGCAGTTGAACAACCGGTTGAAAATCGCGTCTTCTCGGGCCGAGTTAAACGTGCAGTCGAAGTAGAGAGTGACGTTGCGGTATAGAGAATCTCGATGAAATCTGAAATGAAAGACTTTTATTTATTTTATGCGGAAAACTTTAATCACAGAATCTTGAAATCAAATTCATCTTAAGAACATGCATAAACACATAATTAGGATTATCGACATACCGTTCGCCATGAATTCCGATAGAGATGATGAACGATAGCAATCTACAAGCCGAGCCTAGCCAGACCTCCTTCGAATCTCCTTGTGAGAACTTTATTCGTACCACACCTTCTTCTCTCTATCTCTCTAATATCACAACTCACTAATATTCTGTAAGTCATGGAATTCTCAATTGCGTCTGATGGTTGAGGAGAAGAGTTGTGGATGCTTTTATAGACGAGAGAAGAGGGCCACGATTGATTTGTAACGGCAGAAGACAAATCCCACCCATCATGGTCTTTTATTGCCTTCAACGTTACAAATCAATTACCATAAAATCACCTTAATACCATGATTTGAATTACCCACAATTTAATTAATTAAAATAAAGATTAGTGGACCAAAAATTAAAACGTTTTAAAACGTAAACTAACATTGTTTTGTATGAAGAACCCACCGAGTCAAATAATTTTTAAAACTTATTTTTCTTAAACGGTTCAATGGGCCAAGTGGGAGAATGTTAGTTTTATTTTTGTAACGTTTTATTTTAATGGCCCATTAACCTTTGTATTTAATTTATTAATTGTGGGTAATTCAAATCATGGTATTAAGGTGATTTTATGGTAATTGATTTGTAACGTTGAAGGCAGTAAAATACCATGATGGGTGGGATTTGTCTTCTGCCGTTACAAATCAATCGTGGCCCTCTTCTCTCGTCTATAAAAGAAATCCACAGCTCTTCTCCTCAACCATCAGACACAATTGAGAATTCCATCAATTACAGACACTTAGTGAGTTGTGATATTAGAGAGATAGAGAGAAGAAGGTGTGCCTACGAATAAAGTTTTCACAAGGAGATTCGAAGGAGGCCTGGCTAGGCTCGGCTTGTAGATTGCTATCGTTCATCGTCTCTATCGAAATCCATGGCGAACGGTATGTCGATAATCTCTATTACGTGATTATATTCTTAAGATGAATTTGATTTCAAGATTCTGTAATTAAGGTTTTCCGCATAAAATAAATAAAAGTCTTTCAATTGGTATCAGAGCAGGTTTTGAAATGGATTCATCTTAGAACTCAAATACATTATATGTTACGGTTTTATGAAATCGAATTGGATTATGATTGGTATTTGTGTTTTGATATTTATAATCTGTTTGACGAATTGGATTATTATTTGTGGGTAGTCTTCTGCAAAACACAACTTTCCCTACAAATTGATGTTTGATGAATCTGTCAGAGATTTTTCTATGAATATATTGTTATATAATTGTATTGATTTGTATCTGTTTCTAAAAGTCCGATAAGGACAGTTTCGTGACTATCAAAGTTTGTGTTAATTGTCTGTAACCATTGTCTTGATTTATTTATTAATTTTTATATCCTGGTCAAAGTGGTTATTTTCTAAATAAAATAATAAAATAAATCAGCAGTGGGTTTAATATGTATTATGGCATGCATTTGTCATTGTGTTTACGGTCATTTAAATAAGTATATTCAAATCGTGGTATTAAGGTGATTTTATGGTAATTGATTTGTAACGTTGAAGACAGTAAAATACCATGATGGGTGGGATTTGTCTTCTGCCGTTACAAATCAATCGTGGCCCTCTTCTCTCGTCTATAAAAGAAATCCACAGCTCTTCTCCTCAACCATCAGACACAATTGAGAATTCCATCAATTACAGACACTTAGTGAGTTGTGATATTAGAGAGATAGAGAGAAGAAGGTGTGCCTACGAATAAAGTTTTCACAAGGAGATTCGAAGGAGGCCTGGCTAGGCTCGGCTTGTAGATTGCTATCGTTCATCATCTCTATCGAAATCCATGGCGAACGGTATGTCGATAATCTCTATTACGTGATTATATTCTTAAGATGAATTTGATTTCAAGATTCTGTAATTAAGGTTTTCCGCATAAAATAAATAAAAGTCTTTCAATTGGTATCAGAGCAAAGACTTTTATTTATTTTATGCGGAAAACCTTAATTACAGAATCTTGAAATCAAATTCATCTTAAGAATATAATCACGTAATAGAGATTATCGACATACCGTTCGCCATAGATTTCGATAGAGACGATGAACGATAGCAATCTACAAGCCGAGCCTAGCCAGGCCTCCTTCGAATCTCCTTGAGAACTTTATTCGTAGCACACCTTCTTCTCTCTATCTCTCTAATATCACAACTCACGAATATTTCTGTAAGTGATGGAATTCTCAATTGTATCTGATGGTTGAGGAGAAGAGCTGTGGATTTCTTTTATAGACGAGAGAAGAGGGCCACGATTCATTTGTAACGGCAGAAGACAAATCCCACCCATCATGGTATTTTACTGCCTTCAACGTTACAAATCAATTACCATAAAATCACCTTAATACCATGATTTGAATTACCCACAATTAATAAATTAAATACAAAGGTTAATGAGCCATTAAAATAAAACGTTACAAAAATAAAACTAACATTCTCCCACTTGGCCCATTGAACCGTTTAAGAAAAATAAGTTTTAAAAATTATTTGACTCGGTGGGTTCTTCATACAAAACATTTGACACGTGATCACGATTTTAAAATAAAATTAAGGTGATTACCATAATAGGTAAATAGAGTACTTTAATACTAGAACTAGCTTGAGTTATTAATGTGAATCATAGCGGTTATATGATTCATTCATCATATTCCCTTCTATGTATCACGCCACTAATAACCCTTACTATTCTAATCCATAATAGCCCCTTTAATTTTGTCTTGTTAGGACAAATCGTGTCAAATTAACTCCAAATATAATATGTGCACACATAATTGGAAACAGGAAAACAGAAACAATTCATTAAATAAATTAAGTGTCAATTACATAATCATATCTCATTAAATCATGGATTGCTCAAAAGACCCATTCTAATAACATGTTCCTCATATGTCTTTATAGGCAATCCCTTGGTTAATGGATCAGCAACCATAAGAGTTGTACTTAAATTTTCTATTGACACTTGTTGTTTCAGGACTCTTTCTTTAACAACCAAGTACTTAAGATCCATGTGCTTGGATCCACTTGAATACTTTCCATTCTTAGAGAAGAAAACGGCTGCGGTGTTATCACAATATATCTTCAAAGGCTTAGCAATTGAGTCAACAGCCTTAAGCCCTAAGATAAAATTTCGCAACCATAGTGCATGACTCGAGGCCTCAAAACATGCTACAAACTCAGCCTCCATTGTGGAAGAAGCAATAATAGTTTGCTATACACTCTTCCAAGAGATTGCTCCACCAGCTAGTAGAAATACAAAGCCCGATGTGGACTTTCTACTATCTACACAACCAGCAAAATCGGAGTCCGAATAACCAATAACCTCTAATTGGTCCGATCTCCTATAAGTAAGCATGTAATCCTTTGTTCCTTGAAGATACCTCATAACCTTCTTTGCTGCTTTCCAATGATATATTCCCGGATTACTTTGATATCTACCAAGTACTCCCACTGCATAACTAATATCTGGTCTAGTACAAGTCTGTGCATACATCAGACTTCCAACAGCTGATGCATATGGAATCAATTTCATTTTCTCCTTTTCCAAATCATTCTTTGGACATTGCTTTTCATTTAATTTATCACCTTTCGTGATAGGAGCATTAATGGCTGAACAAAACTGCATATTAAATCTTTCAAGAACTCAATTGATATATCCTTTCTGAGACAAGCCTAACAATCCACGAGATCGATCTCTAAAGATCTCTATCCCAATAACATAATTTGCCTCACCCATATCAACCATCTTAAAATTCTTTGAAAGATAATTCTTAGTTTCGTGAAGCAAACCAAGATCACTACTTGCTAGTAAAATATCATCCACATACAAGACTAAAAAGATAAACTTGCTCCCACTGACCTTTAGATATATACACTGATCAACAGTGTTTTCCTTAAATCCAAATGAAGTAATGGTATCATTGAATTTTATATACCATTGTCTAGAAGCTTGTTTAAGTCCATATATGGATTTCTTTAATTTACAAGCCAAGTGTTCCTTTCCTTGTTTTGCAAATCCTTCAGGCTGGTCCATATAGATATCTTCATCTAAATCCCCATTCAGAAAAGCGGTTTTAACGTCCATTTGGTGCAACTCCAAATCATAATGAGCTACAAGAGCCATAACGATTCTAAGAGAGTCTTTCTTAGATACCGGAGAGAAAGTTTCTCTATAATCAACGCCTTCCTTTTGAGTGAAACCTTTGGCCACTAGTCTAGCTTTAAATCTTTCGATATTGCCTTTAGAGTCACGTTTGGTCTTGAAGACCCATCTACAACCGACTTTCTTACTGTTATTAGGCAATTCGACAAGATCCCGGACACCATTATAGTCCATTGATTTCAACTCTTCATTCATAGCATCAATCCATTTACTAGAATCTTTACTTTTAATGGCTTGTGAATATGAAACTGGATCATTTTGAATACCAATATCAAAATCAGATTCTTGTAGATACACCACATAATCATCGGATATGGCAGATTTCCTTTCCCTTTGAGATTTCCTCAAAGCTACCGGTTGTGGTGGTTCTACAATATTGCCAATGATGACATCTTCATGAAGAGGTGAATGGAGTGGCGAATCATTTGTTTCAACTTGCTGTATAGGTTGAAGATTAACTTTATCTTGAGAGAAATAAGATGGTAAAATATCCATCCTAATTTCCTCAAGTTCTACCTTTCTTGATTCAACACTCCCACTAACTTCACCATTCTCTAAGAATTTGGCGTTTCCAGTTTCAACTATCCTCGTAGTATGGTTAGGACAATAAAATCTGTACCCTTTTGACTTTAGTGGATAACCAATAAAATATCCAGAAATTATTCTAGGATCCAATTTCTTTTCATTTGGATTGTATATTCTAGCCTCTGCAGGACAACCCCAAACATGTAAATGTCTTAAACTAGGTTTCCTACCAGTCCACAACTCGTAGGGAGTTGTTGGGACTGCCTTACTGGGAACCCGGTTTAAGATATACATAGCGGTTTTCAAGGCTTCCTTCCAAAGTGAAATGGGTACAGTTGAATTACTTAACATACTCCTAACCATATCCATAAGAGTACGATTACGACGTTCAGCAACTCCATTCTGCTGTGGTGTTCCAGGCATTGTGTATTGAGCACAAATACCACGCTTTTCTAAGAATTTAGCAAATGGGCCAGGATTTTGTCCTGACTCATCATATCTACCATAGTATTCCCCACCCCGATCTGATCGTATAACTTTAATTTTTCTTTCTAATTGTCTTTCGACTTCCGTAACAAACACCTCAAGCATGTCAACGGCTTGAGATTTTTCATGAATTAGATAGAGATAACCATAACGAGATAGATCATCAATAAAGGTGATAAAATACTTTTCTCCACTAAAACATGGAATAGGTAGTGAGCAGATATATGTATGGATTAACTCAAGAAGCTCTTTACTTCTTGTGGCACCTCTTTTATTGTGTTTGGTTTGCTTACCCTTAATGCAATCCACACACACTTGAAACTCAGTAAAATCTAGATTTTCCAAAATTCCAGTTTTTACTAATTTTTCGATTCTTTCCTTGGAGATATGCCCCAATCGTTTATGCCACAAGATAGAAGAATTTTCGTTATTTAGGCTTCGCTTTACGCCAACTTCCGAATGAGTGGTTAATAATGATTGTTCAAACTCATGATTCAAAGATATTTTATATAAACTATAACATAAAATACCGGAACCAATTATTATTGAATTAAACATAAAACTGAGTTTTCCACAACCAATTAAAGCTGAATAACCACAAACATCCAGTTTTGACAAAGAAACCAAATTCCTAGAAAACGAAGGTACATAAAAAGTGTTTTCAAGATCCATCTTGTGACCCGTCTCTAAAATGAGGCGATAAGTGCCAACAAACGCCACTTTAGATTTGAGACGGTTCCCCATATAGATGTACTTTTCACTTTCCTCCGGTTTCCAAGTTGTAAGGAATCCCTGTAATGAATTTGTGATATGAGTTGTAGCACCAGAATCAAGCCACCAAGTGTAAGAAGGAACTTCAATAAGATTTGATTCATAACATACAAAAGAAAGATGAATACCTTTCTTTTCGAACCAAGCCTTTCGTTTCTCACAATCCTTCTTTACGTGTCCCTTCTTGTTACAAAAGTAACAGGTGACAACAAAAGCCTGTCCATGACCCTGACTACTTTCACCAGGTTCATATCTTTTGTTTGGTGCGAATTTCTTTTCACTCTTCACAAATTTCCCTTTCTTCTTCATACTTCCATGAGTTACAGCCAATGCAAAGTGATTTCCTTCCTGCTTTAATCTCACTTCCTCTTGAATACACATACTAGTCAGCTCATTCAAATTCCACTTATCTTTTTGAGTATTATAGTGGATTTTGAATGGACCGAACTTTGATAGAAGTGAGTTCAGGATAAATTGCACAAGGAAGGACTCTTCCACTTTCATGCCAAGAGCTCCAAGTTTGGCAGCCTTATCAGTCATATTCAGGATGTGTTCCTGAATTCCCTTATCACCACCATATTTCATGGTAGTCAATTCAGCCATGAGTGTCCCTGCTAACGACTTGTCCGCTGATTTAAAGCGTTCTTTAATAGCCGTTAACAGTTCCATAGCATTGTCAACCTCGGGAAGGGAAGTCTTAATGTTATTAGCAACAGTCATTCTAATAAGCATAAGACTAAGCCTATTGGACTTGGTCCAGGCTTCAATTAGGCTAACTTCTTCCTCACTGTTAGCATCCGTTATTTCCCCAGGTTTTTCAGTAAGCAATGCTTGGTCCATATCCATAACACCCAAGGTGAATTGAATTTGTTCATACCATTCGGAGAAATTTAACCCATTGAGTGTCTTAATACCAGAAGCATGCGAGTACAATGAAGTAGGAATAGCAACTGAAATAAATATAGCAAATATAATAAGGTAAAGATAAAAGGATGCTCACATAAGACCTTGAGTCAAATAAGATGAACTATTGATATCACTACAAGTTCGCCTTTGGGTGAAATACAGCATACCTATTGTTCACTCTATGTTGGTGTAAATAATCTTTTATAACACCTAAGTAGGATCTAACATAATTTATCTCACTCGTCAATTAGTCATGTTACCTTTAGGTAAACAATTCTAATTGCTAAGTAATATAAATTATGACACCCTACCCAGTTCATAATTAATTAAAATCGACTATCCTTTGAGCTAGTCTCAATTTCTTAATTATGACTGCAATTTGAGAATATTATAATCTTTAATATCATTAAGACTTCCCTTCCCGAGGTTGACATAAAAACCTTAATTTTATTTAATTTTATGCGGAAAACCTTAATCACAGAAGGTGTGATTTATAAATTTTAAGAATATAATCACGTAATAGAGATTATCGACATACCGTTCGCCATGGATTTCGATAGAGACGATGAACGATAGCAATCTACAAGCCAAGCCTAGCCAGGCCTCCTTCGAATCTCCTTGTGAAAACTTTATTCGTAGGCACACCTTCTTCTCTCTATCTCTCTAATATCACAACTCACTAAGTGTCTGTAATTGATGGAATTCTCAATTGTGTCTGATGGTTGAGGAGAAGAGTTGTGGATGCTTTTATAGACAAGAGAAGAGGGCCACGATTGATTTGTAACGGCAGAAGACAAATCCCACCCATCATGGTCTTTTACTGCCTTCAACGTTACAAATCAATTACCATAAAATCACCTTAATACCATGATTTGAATTACCCACAACTAATAAATTAAATACAAAGGTTAATGGGCCATTAAATAAAATAAAACGTTAAAAAATAAAACTAACATTCTCCCACTTGGCCCATTGAACCGTTTAAGAAAAATAAGTTTAAAAATTATTTGACTCGGTGGGTTCTTCATACAAAACATTTGACACGTGATCACGATTTTAAAATAAAATTAAGGTGATTACCATAATAGGTAAATAGAGTATTTTAATACTAGAACTAGCTTGAGTTATTAATGTGAATCATAGCGGTTATATGATTCATTTATCATATTCCCTTCTATGTATCACACCATTAATAACCCTTACTATTCTATTCCATAACAGCCCCTTTAATTTTGTCTTGTTAGGACAAATCCTGTTAAATTAATTCCAAATATAATATGTGCACACATAATTGGAAACAGGAAAACATAAACATTTAAATAAATTAAGTGTCAATTACATAATCATAACTCTCAAATCATAGATTGCTCAAAAGACCCATTCTAATAACATGTTCCTCATATGTCTTTATAGGCAATCCCTTGGTTAATGGATCAGCAACCATAAGAGTTGTACTTAAATTTTCTATTGACACTTGTTGTTTCTGGACTCTTTCTTTAACAGCCAAGTACTTAAGATCCATGTGCTTGGATCCACTTGCATACTTTCCATTCTTAGAGAAGAAAACGGCTGCGGTGTTATCACAATATATCTTCAAAGGCTTAGCAATTGAGTCAACAGCCTTAAGCCCTAAGATAAAATTTCGCAACCACAGTGCATGACTCGAGGCCTCAAAACATGCTACAAGCTCAACCTCCATTGTGGAAGAAGCAATAATACTTTGCTTTACGCTCTTCCAAGAGATTGCTCCACCAGCTAGTAGAAATACGAAGCCCGATGTGGACTTTCTACTATCTACACAACCAGCAAAATCGGAGTCTGAATAACCAATAACCTCTAATTGGTCCGATCTCCTATAAGTAAGCATGTAATCCTTTGTTCCTTGAAGATACCTCATAACCTTCTTTGCTTCTTTCCAATGATCTATTCCCGGATTACTTTGATATCTACCAAGTACTCCCACTGCATAACTAATATCTGGTCTTGTACAAGTCTGTGCATACATCAGACTTCCAACAGCTGATGCATATGGAATCAATTTCATTTTCTCCTTTTCCAAATCATTCTTTGGACATTGTTTTTCATTTAATTTATCACCTTTCGTGAGCATTAATGACTGAACAAAACTGCATATTAAATCTTTCAAGAACTCGATTGATATATCCTTTCTGAGACAAGCCTAACAATGCACGAGATCGATCTCTAAAGATCTCTATCCCAATGACATAATTTGCCTCGCCCATATCAACCATCTTAAAATTCTTGGAAAGATAATTCTTAGTTTCGTGAAGCAAACCAAGGTCATTACTTGCTAGTAAAATATCATCCACATACAAGACTAAAAAGATAAACTTGCTCCCACTGACCTTTAGATATATACACTGATCAACAGTGTTTTCCTTAAATCCAAAGGAAGTAATGGGTATCATTGAATTTTATATACCATTGTCTAGAAGCTTGTTTAAGTCCATATATGGATTTCTTTAATTTACAAGCCAAGTGTTCATTTCCTTGTTTTGCAAATCCTTCAGGCTGGTCCATATAGATATCTTCATCTAAATCCCCATTCAAAAAAGCGGTTTTAACGTCCATTTGGTGCAACTCCAAATCATAATGAGCTACAAGAGCCATAACGATTCTAAGAGAGTCTTTCTTAGATACTGGAGAGAATGTCTCTCTATAATCAATGCCTTCTTTTTGAGTGAAACCCATGGCTACTAGTCTAGCTTTAAATCTTTCGATATTGCCTTTAGAGTCACGTTTGGTCTTGAAGACCCATCTACAACCGACTTTCTTACTGTTCTTAGGCAATTCGACAAGATCCCAGACACCGTTATAGTCCATTGATTTCAACTCTTCATTCATAGCATCAATCCATTTACTAGAATCTTTACTTTTCATGGCTTGTGAATATGAAACTGGATCATTTTGAATACCAATATCAAAATCAGATTCTTGTAAATACACCACATAATCATCGGATATGGCAGATTTCCTTTCCCTTTGAGATTTCCTCAAAGCTACCGGTTGTGGTGGTTCTACAGTATTGCCAATAATAACATCTTCATGAAGTGGTGAATGGAGTGGCGAATCATTTGTTTCATCAACCTGCTGTATAAGTTGAAGAGTAACATTATCTTGAGGGAAATAAGATGGTAAAATATCCACCCTAATTTCCTCAAGTTCTACCTTTCTTGATTCAAGACTCCCACTAACTTCACCATTCTCTAAGAATTTGGCGTTTCCAGTTTCAACTATCCTCGTAGTATGGTTAGGACAATAAAATCTGTACCCTTTTGACTTTAGTGGATAACCAATAAAATATCCAGAAATTGTTCTAGGATCCAATTTCTTTTCATTTGGATTGTATATTCTAGCCTCTGCAGGACAACCCCAAACATGTAAATGTCTTAAACTAGGTTTCCTACCAGTCCACAACTCGTAGGGAGTTGTTGGGACTGCCTTAATTGAACCCGGTTTAAGATATACATAGCGGTTTTCAAGGCTTCATTCCAAAGTGAAATGGGTACAGTTGAATTACTTAACATACTCCTAACCATATCCATAAGAGTACAATTATGACGTTCAGCAACTCCATTCTGTTGTGGTGTTCCAGGCATTGTGTATTGAGCACAAATACCAAGCTTTTTCTAAGAATTTAGCAAATGGGCCAGGATTTTGTCCCGACTCATCATATCTACCATAGTATTCCCCACCCCGATCTGATCGTATAACTTTAATTTTTCTATCTAATTGTCTTTCGACTTCCGTAACAAACACCTCAAGCATGTCAACGGCTTGAGATTTTTCATGAATTAGATAGAGATAACCATAACGAGATAGATCATCAATAAAGGTGATAAAATACTTTTCTCCACTAAAACATGGAATAGGTAGTGAGCAGATATCTGTATGGATTAACTCAAGAAGCTCTTTACTTCTTGTGGCACCTCTTTTATTGTGTTTAGTTTGCTTGCCCTTAATGCAATCCACACACATTTGAAAATGAGTAAAGTCTAGATTTTCCAAGATTCCAATTTTTACCAATCTTTCGATTCTTTCCTTGGAGATGTGCCCCAAACGTTTATGCCACAAGATAGAAGAATTTTCGTTATTTAGGCTTCGCTTTACGCCAACTTCCGAATGAGTGGTTAATAATGATTGTTCAAACTCATGATTCAAAGATATAAACTATCACATAAAATACCGGAACCAATTATTATTGAATTAAACATAAAACTGAGTTTTCCACAACCAATTAAAGTTCATTCAAATTCCACATATCTTTTTGAGTATTATAGTGGATTTTGAATGGGCCGAACTTTGATGGAAGTGAGTTAAGGATAAATTGTACAATGAAGGACTCTTCCACTTTAATGCCAAAAGCTCCAAGTGTGGCAGCCTTATCAATCATATTCAGGATGTGTTCCTGAATTCCCTGATCACCACCATATTTCATGGTAGTCAATTCAGCCATGAGTGTCCCTGCTAACGACTTGTCCGCTGATTTAAAGCGTTCTTTAATAGCCGTTAACCGTTCCATAGCATTGTCAACCTCAGGAAGAGAAGTCTTAATATTATTAGCAACATTCATTCTAATAAGCATAAGACTAAGCCTATTTGGACCTAGCATTGCTTTTCATTTAATTTATCACCTTTCGTGATAGGAGCATTAATGGCTGAACAAAACTGCATATTAAATCTTTCAAGAACTCGATTGATATATCCTTTCTGAGACAATCCTAACAATCCTCGAGATCGATCTCTAAAGATCTCTATCCCAATGACATAATTTGCCTCACCCATATCAACCATCTTAAAATTCTTGGAAAGATAATTCTTGGTTTCATGAAGTAAACCAAGATCACTACTTGCTAGTAAAATATCATCCACATACAAGACTAAAAAGATAAACTTGCTCCCACTGACCTTTAGATATATACACTGGTCAACAGTGTTTTCCTTAAATCCAAAGGAAGTAATGGTATCATTGAATTTTATATACCATTGTCTAGAAGCTTGTTTAAGTCCATATATGGATTTCTTTAATTTACAAGCCAAGTGTTCCTTTCCTTGTTTTGCGAATCCTTCAGGCTGGTCCATATAGATATCTTCATCTAAATCCCCATTCAGAAAAGCGGTTTTCACGTCCATTTGGTGCAACTCCAAATCATAATGAGCTACAAGATCCATAACGATTCTAAGAGAGTCTTTCTTAGATACTGGAGAGAAAGTTTCTCTATAATCAATGCCTTCCTTTTGAGTGAAACCTTTGGCTACTAGTCTAGGTTTAAATCTTTCGATATTGCCTTTAGAATCACGTTTGGTCTTGAAGACCCATCTACAACCGACTTTCTTACTGTTATTAGGCAATTCGACAAGATCCCAGACACCATTATAGTCCATTGATTTCAACTCTTCATTCATAGCATCAATCCATTTACTAGAATCTTTACTTTTCATGGCTTGTGAATATGAAACTGGATCATTTTGAATACCAATATCAAAATCAGATTCTTGTAGATACACCACATAATCATCGGATATGGCAGATTTCCTTTCCCTTTGAGATTTCCTCAAAGCTACCGGTTGTGGTGGTTCTACAGTATTGCCAATGATGACATCTTCATGAAGTGGTGAATGGAGTGGTGAATCATTTGTTTCGACCTGCTGTATAGGTTGATGAGTAACTTTATCTTGAGGGAAATAAGATGGTAAAATATCTACCCCAATTTCCTCAAGTTCTACCTTTCTTGATTCAACACTCCCACTAACTTCACCATTCTCTAAGAATTTGGCGTTTCCAGTTTCAACTATCCTCGTAGTATGGTTAGGACAATAAAATCTGTACCCTTTTGACTTTAGTGGATAACCAATAAAATATCCAGAAATTGTTCTAGGGTCCAATTTCTTTTCATTTGGATTGTATATTCTAGCCTCTGCTGGACAACCCCAAACATGTAAATGTCTTAAACTAGGTTTCCTACCAGTCCACAACTCGTAGGGAGTTGTTGGGACTGCCTTACTGGGAACCCGGTTTAAGATATACATAGCGGTTTTCAAGGCTTCATTCCAAAGTGAAATTGGTACAGTTGAATTACTTAACATACTCCTAACCATATCCATAAGAGTACGATTACGACGTTCAGCAACTCCATTCTGCTGTGGTGTTCCAGGCATTGTGTATTGAGCACAAATACCACGCTTTTCTAAGAATTTAGCAAATGGGCCAGGATTTTGTCCCGACTCATCATATCTACCATAGTATTCCCCACCCCGATCTGATCGTATAACTTTAATTTTTCTATCTAATTGTCTTTCGACTTCCGTAACAAACACCTCAAGCATGTCAACGGCTTGAGATTTTTCATGAATTAGATAGAGATAACCATAACGAGATAGATCATCAATAAAGGTGATAAAATACTTTTCTCCACTAAAACATGGAATAGGTAGTGAGCAGATATCTGTATGGATTAACTCAAGAAGCTCTTTTCTTCTTGTGGCACCTCTTTTATTGTGTTTGGTTTGCTTACCCTTAATGCAATCCACACACACTTGAAAATCAGTAAAATCTAGATTTTCCAAAATTCCAGTTTTTACCAATTTTCAATTCTTTCCTTGGAGATATGCCCCAATCGTTTATGCCACAAGATTGAAGAATTTTCGTTATTTAGGCTTCGCTTTACGCCAACTTCCGAATGAGTGGTTAATAATGATTGTTCAAACTCATGATTCAAAGATATTTTATATAAACTATCACATAAAATACCGGAACCAATTATTATTGAATTAAACATAAAACTGAGTTTTCCACAACCAATTAAAGCTGAATAATCACAAACATCCAGTTTTGACAAAGAAACCAAATTCCTAGAAAACGAAGGTACATAAAACGTGTTTTCAAGATCCATCTTGTGACCCGTCTCTAATATGAGGCGATAAGTGCCAACAAACGCCACTTTAGATTTGAGACGGTTCCCCATATAGATGTACTTTTCACTTTCCTCCGGTTTCCGAGTTGTAAGGAATCCCTGTAATGAATTTGTGATATGAGTTGTAGCACCAGAATCAATCCACCAAGTGTAAGAAGGAACTTCAATAAGATTTGATTCATAACATACAAAAGAAAGATGAATACCTTTCTTTTCGAACCAAGCTTTCGTTTCTCACAATCCTTCTTTACGTGTCCCTTCTTATTACAAAAGTAACAGGTGACAACAAAAGCCTTTCCATGACCCTGACTACTTTCACCAGGTTCATATCTTTTGTTTGGTGCGAATTTCTTTCCACTCTTCACAAATTTCCCTTTCTTCTTCATACTTCCATGAGTTACAGCCAATGCAAAGTGATTTCCTTCTTGCTTTAATCTCACTTCCTCTTGAATAAACATACTAGTCAGCTCATTCAAATTCCACTTATCTTTTTGAGTATTATAGTGGATTTTGAATGGGCCGAACTTTGTTGGAAGTGAGTTAAGGATAAATTGCACAAGGAAGGACTCTTCCACTTTCATGCCAAGAGCTCCAAGTTTGGCAGCCTTATCAGTCATATTCAGGATGTGTTCCTGAATTCCCTTATCACCACCATATTTCATGGTAGTCAATTCAGCCATGAGTGTCCCTGCTAACGACTTGTCCGCTGATTTAAAGCGTTCTTTAATAGCCGTTAACAGTTCCATAGCATTGTCAACCTCGGGAAGGGAAGTCTTAATGTTATTAGCAACAGTCATTCTAATAAGCATAAGACTAAGCCTATTGGACTTGGTCCAGGCTTCAATTAGGCTAACTTCTTCCTCACTGTTAGCATCCGTTATTTCCCCAGGTTTTTCAGTAAGCAATGCTAGGTCCAAATCCATAACACCCAAGGTGAATTGAATTTGTTCATACCATTCGGAGAAATTTGACCCACTGAGAGTCTTAATACCAGAAGCATGCGAGTACAATGAAGTAGGAATAGCAACTGAAATAAATATAGCAAATATATAAGGTAAAGATAAAAGGATGCTCACATAAGACCTTGAGTCAAATAAGATGAACTATCGATATCACTACAAGTTCGCCTTTGGGTGAAATACAGCATACCTATTGTTCACTCTATGTTGGTGTAAATGATCTTTTATAACACCTAAGTAGGGTCTAACATAATTTGTCTCACTCGTCAATTATTCATGTTACCTTTAGGTAAACAATTCTAATTGCTAAGCAATACAAATTATGATACCCTACCCAGTTCATAATTAATTAAAATCGACTATCCTTTGAGCTAGTCTCAATTTCTTAATTATGACTGCAATTTGAGAATATTATAATCTTTAATATCATGTAAATGATTAAACTTTCATATAATTCTTATATTTATTAGATTTTACTAATCTAGGTCACTTTAGCAACTACAAGATTAGTAAATTTCATAAATATAAAACTAATAATATTCTCGTTATTTTAATTTGAGTGATAAAAGACACACAAACATATAGTTACCACACACACGTATCATGTGCCAATTCATACAATAAAATAAAGACTGAGACATAATTTTGCAATATATATTCATATAATTTGAACACAATACATATTGCATGCTGTACTAAACATCATATGTATAATAATAATTTAAGTGAGTACACAGATCCATATTGTCAAACCAACAGAATGATTTTCAATTGCAGACAATGCCTGGAACACCACAGCAGATCAATGGAGTTGCTGAACGTCGTAATCGTACTCTTATGGATATGGTTAGGAGTATGTTAAGTAATTCAACTGTACCCATTTCACTTTGGAATGAAGCCTTGAAAACCGCTATGTATATCTTAAACCGGGTTCCCAGTAAGGCAGTCCCAACAACTCCCTACGAGTTGTGGACTGGTAGGAAACCTAGTTTAAGACATTTACATGTTTGGGGTTGTCCTGCAGAGGCTAGAATATACAATCCAAATGAAAAGAAATTGGATCCTAGAACAATTTCTGGATATTTTATTGGTTATCCACTAAAGTCAAAAGGGTACAGATTTTATTGTCCTAACCATACTACGAGGATAGTTGAAACTGGAAACGCCAAATTCTTAGAGAATGGTGAAGTTAGTGGGAGTGTTGAATCAAGAAAGGTAGAACTTGAGGAAATTAGGATGGATATTTTACCATCTTATTTCTCTCAAGATAAAGTTAATCTTCAACCTATACAGTTTTGAAATCGATTCATCTTAGAACTCAAATATGTTATATGTTAATTATACGGATTTTTGATTTCATGAAATAAAATATTTGACATGGTTTTATTATTGTGATGTCTGATTCTCTATCTCCGTGTTCGTATGAATTAGAAATCTGAACTGATGTATTGATAGTATAATAATAATATTTTTGTTTTGATAATTAATTAGATTATTATTTGTGGGTAGTCTTCTGCAAAACACAACTTTCCCTACAAATTGATGTTTGATGAATCTGTCAAAGATTTTTCTATGAATATCTTGTTATGTAATTGTATCGATTTGCATATGTTTCTAAAAATCCGATAAGGATAGTTTCGTGACTATCAAAGTTTGTGTTAATTGTCTGTAACCATTATCTTTATTTATTTATTAATTTTTATATCCTGGTCAGTGGTTATTTTCTAAACAAATAATAAAATAAATCACCAGTGGTTTTAATATGGATACAGTACATGTTGATTGAATTGATATTGATGTTTGTTTTTCAATTAATTTATTATTCGGTCAATATATATATATATGCACAATACCTGCATATACTTTGATTATTTTATATCAGCATGATTAGAGTACATACATATCCAGCAGAACGTATAATATTGTATATGCAATGAATTACATGTAACCTTTCGGTGCTAATTGTGTATGTATTTAATTTTGATAGTTCTGTGAGTACATGAATTGTATGTATGTTGTGCGTATTTTATCACTCAATTAAAATAATGAGAATATTATTAGTTTTATATTTATAAAATTTACTAATCTTGTAGTTGCTAAAGTGACCTAGATTAGTAAAATCTAATAAATATAAGAACTATATGAAAGTTTAATCATTTACATGATATTAAAGATTATAATATTCTCAAATTGCAGTCATAATTAAGAAATTGAGACTAGCTCAAAGGATAGTCGATTTTAATTAATTATGAACTGGGTAGGGTATCATAATTTGTATTGCTTAGCAATTAGAATTGTTTACCTAAAGGTAACATGAATAATTGACGAGTGAGACAAATTATGTTAGACCCTACTTAGGTGTTATAAAAGATCATTTACACCAACATAGAGTGAACAATAGGTATGTTGTATTTCACCCAAAGGCGAACTTGTAGTGATATCGATAGTTCATCTTATTTGACTCAAGGTCTTATGTGAGCATCCTTTTATCTTTACCTTATATATTTGCTATTTTTATTTCAGTTGCTATTCCCACTTCATTGTACTCGCATGCTTCTGGTATTAAGACTCTCAGTGGGTCAAATTTCTCCGAATGGTATGAACAAATTCAATTCACCTTGGGTGTTATGGATTTGGACCTAGCATTGCTTACTGAAAAACCTGGGGAAATAACGGATGCTAACAGTGACGAAGAAGTTAGCCTAATTGAAGCCTGGACCAAATCCAATAGGCTTAGTCTTATGCTTATTAGAATGACTGTTGCTAATAACATTAAGACTTCCCTTCCCGAGGTTGACAATGCTATGGAACTGTTAACGGCTATTAAAGAACGCTTTAAATCAGCGGACAAGTCGTTAGCAGGGACACTCATGGCTGAATTGACTACCATGAAATATGGTGGTGATAAGGGAATTCAGGAACACATCCTGAATATGACTGATAAGGCTGCCAAACTTGGAGCTCTTGGCATGAAAGTGGAAGAGTCATTCCTTGTGCAATTTATCCTTAACTCACTTCCATCAAAGTTCGGCCCATTCAAAATCCACTATAATACTCAAAAAGATAAGTGGAATTTGAATGAACTGACTAGTATGTGTATTCAAGAGGAAGTGAGATTAAAGCAAGAAGGAAATCACTTTGCATTGGCTGTAACTCATGGAAGTATGAAGAAGAAAGGGAAATTTGTGAAGAGTGGAAAGAAATTCGCACCAAACAAAAGATATGAACCTGGTGAAAGTAGTCAGGGTCATGGAAAGGCTTTTGTTGTCACCTGTTACTTTTGTAACAAGAAGGGACACGTAAAGAAGGATTGTGAGAAACGAAAGGCTTGGTTCGAAAAGAAAGGTATTCATCTTTCTTTTCTATGTTATGAATCAAATCTTATTGAAGTTCCTTCTTACACTTGGTGGCTTGATTCTGGTGCTACAACTCATATCACAAATTCATTACAGGGATTCCTTACAACTCGGAAACCGGAGGAAAGTGAAAAGTACATCTATATGGGGAACCGTCTCAAATCTAAAGTGGCGTTTGTTGGCACTTATCGCCTCATATTAGAGACGGGTCACAAGATGGATCTTGAAAACACTTTTTATGTACCTTCGTTTTCTAGGAATTTGGTTTCTTTGTCAAAACTGGATGTTTGTGGTTATTCAGCTTTAATTGGTTGTGGAAAACTCAGTTTTATGTTTAATTCAATAATAATTGGTTCCGGTATTTTATGTGATAGTTTATATAAAATATCTTTGAATCATGAGTTTGAACAATCATTATTAACCACTCATTCGGAAGTTGGCGTAAAGCGAAGCCTAAATAACGAAAATTCTTGTGGCATAAACGATTGGGGCATATCTCCAAGGAAAGAATCGAAAGATTAGTAAAAACTGGAATTTTGGAAAATCTAGATTTTACTGATTTTCAAGTGTGTGTGGATTGCATTAAGGGTAAGCAAACCAAACACAATAAAAGAGGTGCCACAAAAAGTAAAGAGCTTCTTGAGTTAATCTATACATATATCTGCTCACTACCTATTCCATGTTTTAGTGGAGAAAAGTATTTTATCACCTTTATTGATGATCTATCTCGTTATGGTTATCTCTATCTAATTCATGAAAAATCTCAAGCCGTTGACATGCTTGAGGTGTTTGTTACGGAAGTCGAAAGACAATTAGATAGAAAAATTATAGTTATACGATCAGATTGGGGTGGGGAATACTATGGTAGATATGATGAGTCGGGACAAAATCCTGGCCCATTTGCTAAATTCTTAGAAAAGCGTGGTATTTGTGCTCAATACACAATGCCTGGAACACCACAGCAGAATGGAGTTGCTGAACGTCGTAATCGTACTCTTATGGATATGGTTAGGAGTATGTTAAGTAATTCAACTGTACCCATTTCACTTTGGAATGAAGCCTTGAAAACCGCTATGTATATCTTAAACCGGGTTCCCAGTAAGGCGGTCCCAACAACTCCTTACGAGTTGTGGACTGGTAGGAAACCTAGTTTAAGACATTTACATGTTTGGGGTTGTCCAGCAGAGGCTAGAATATACAATCCAAATGAAAAGAAATTGGACCCTAGAACAATTTCTGGATATTTTATTGGTTATCCACTAAAGTCAAAAGGGTACAGATTTTATTGTCCTAACCATACTACGAGGATAGTTGAAACTGGAAACGCCAAATTCTTAGAGAATGGTGAAGTTAGTGGGAGTCTTGAATCAAGAAAGGTAGAACTTGAGGAAATTAGGGTGGATATTTTACCATCTTATTTCCCTCAAGATGAAGTTACTCTTCAACCTATACAGCAGGTTGAAACAAATGATTCGCCACTCCATTCACCACTTCATGAAGATGTTATTATTGGCAATACTGTAGAACCACCACAGCCGGTAGCTTTGAGGAAATCTCAAAGGGAAATGAAATCTGCCATATCCGATGATTATGTGGTGTATCTACAAGAATCTGATTTTGATATTGGTATTCAAAATGATCCAGTTTCATATTCACAAGCCATGAAAAGTAAAGATTCTAATAAATGGATTGATGCTATGAATGAAGAGTTGAAATCAATGGACTATAACGGTGTCTGGGATCTTGTCGAATTGCCTAAGAACAGTAAGAAAGTTGGTTGTAGATGGGTCTTTAAGACCAAACGTGACTCTAAGGGCAATATCGAAAGATTTAAAGCCAGATTAGTGGCCAAAGGTTTCACTAAAAAAGAAGGCATTGATTATAGAGAAACTTTCTCTCCAGTATCTAAGAAAGACTCTCTTAGAATCGTTATGGCTCTTGTAGCTCATTATGATTTGGAGTTGCACCAAATGGACGTTAAAACCGCTTTTCTGAATGGGGATTTAGATGAAGATATCTATATGGACCAGCCTGAAGGATTTGCAAAACAAGGAAAGGAACACTTGGCTTGTAAATTAAAGAAATCCATATATGGACTTAAACAAACTTCTAGACAATGGTATATAAAATTCAATGATACCATTACTTCCTTTGGATTTAAGGAAAACACTGTTGATCAGTGTATATATCTAAAGGTCAGTGGGAGCAAGTTTATCTTTTTAGTTTTGTATGTGGATGATCTTTTACTAGCAAGTAGCGATCTTGGTTTGCTTCACGAAACTAAGAATTATCTTTCCAAGAATTTTAAGATGGTTGATATGGGTGAGGCAAATTATGTTATTGGGATAGAGATCTTTAGAGATCGATCTCGAGGATTGTTAGGCTTGTCTCAGAAAGGATATATCAATCGAGTTCTTGAAAGATTTAATATGCAGTTTTGTTCAGCCATTAATGCTCCTATCACGAAAGGTGATAAATTAAGTGAAAAGCAATGTCCAAAGAATGATTTGGAAAAGGAGAAAATGAAATTGATTCCATATGCATCAGCAGTTGGAAGTTTGATGTATGCACAGACGTGTACTAGACCAGATATTAGTTATGCAGTGGGAGTACTTGGTAGATATCAAAGTTATCCGGGAATAGATCATTGGAAAGCAGCAAAGAAGGTTATGAGGTATCTTCAAGGAACAAAGGATTACATGCTTACTTATAGGAGATCGGACCAATTAGAGATGATTGGTTATTCAGACTCCGATTTTGCTGGTTGTGTAGATAGTAGAAAGTCCACATCGGGCTTTGTATTTCTACTAGCTGGTGGAGCAATCTCTTGGAAGAGCGTAAAGCAAAGTATTATTGCTTCTTCCACAATGGAGGCTGAGTTTGTAGCATGTTTTGAGGCCTCGAGTCATGCACTATGGTTGCGAAATTTTATCTTAGGGCTTAAGGCTGTTGACTCAATTGCTAAGCCTTTGAAGATATATTGTGATAACACCGCAGCCGTTTTCTTCTCTAAGAATGGAAAGTATTCAAGTGGATCCAAGCACATGGATCTTAAGTACTTGGTTGTTAAAGAAAGAGTCCAGAAACAACAAGTGTCAATAGAAAATTTAAGTACAACTCTTATGGTTGCTGATCCATTAACCAAGGGATTGCCTATAAAGACATATGAGGAACATGTTATTAAAATGGGTCTTTTGAGCAATCCATGATTTGATGAGTTATGATTATGTAATTGACACTTAATTTATTTAATCAAATGTTTCTGTTTTTCCTGTTTCCTATTATGTGTGCACATATTATATTTGGATTTAACAGGATTTGTCCTAGCAAGACAAAATTAAAGGGGCTATTATGGATTAGAATAGTAAGGGTTATTAGTGGCGTGATACATAGAAGGGAATATGATGAATGAATCATATAACCGCTATGATTCACATTAATAACTCAAACTAGTTCTAGTATTAAAGTACTCTATTTACCTGTTATGGTAATCACCTTAATTTTCTTTTAAAATCGTGATCACGTGTCAAATGTTTTGTATGAAGAACCCACCGAGTCAAATATATATATATTTTTTTTAAACTTATGTTTCTTAAATCGATTCAGTGGACCAAGTGGGAGAATGTTAGTTTACGTTTTAAAACGTTTTAATTTTTGGTCCACTAATCTTTATTTTAATTAATTAAATTGTGGGTAATTCAAATCATGGTATTAAGGTGATTTTATGGTAATTGATTTGTAACGTTGAAGGCAATAAAAGACCATGATGGGTGGAATTTGTCTTCTGCCGTTACAAATCAATCGTGGCCCTCTTCTCTCGTCTATAAAAGCATCCACAGCTCTTCTCCTCAACCATCAGACGCAATTGAGAATTCCATCACTTACAGAATATTAGTGAGTTGTGATATTAGAGAGATAGAGAGAAGAAGGTGTGGTACGAATAAAGTTCTCACAAGGAGATTCGAAGGAGGTCTGGCTAGGCTCGGCTTGTAGATTGCTATCGTTCATCGTCTCTATCGGAATTCATGGCGAACGGTATGTCGATAATCCTAATTATGTGTTTATGTTCTTAAGATGAATTTGATTTCAAGATTCTGTGATTAAAGTTTTCCGCATAAAATAAATAAAAGTCTTTCATGAAAATGTCGGGATTTAAGGTTGTCTTCTGGAGAATTTTCGGACACGTGGCGTTCGATAAATCTCGTCTCGAGACTCTTAAAGTACGATCGGAGTAATTAATTTCCAGGACCCGGTACGACAACGACGGCGAGATGTTGAGCGTTGGGATATCGCCGTCGCAGTTGAGCTCGAAGCCCGGATGGCCGCCGCAAGACAGTGGCCGGCGGCCGCCGCCGCCCCAGAATGGATATCTTATGTTTGTTAAAATGCCGCAGTGAAATGGCTGCTTACAGACTGCGTATTCTTGATTGTTTTGACTTAAAAACACTGGAAAGTGAATTGATAAAAGGGTTGTCTGGATAAGGAGAAAAAGTTTCCGATTCATTTTTCTTCAGACAGAAGTCGAGATTAGCGGTCTACTATAAAGGAAATATAGTTGATTAATGATGTATTGGTTCGCAATAAATGGTTATTATATACAAATTATTAAACTTTTTTTTTTTGGGTTTAAATAGCACTTCAACCCCTGTGGTTACAAGTTTTTGCAAATGATCAATTTGTGCTTGTAATATCAGCAAATAACCCCTTTGTGGTTTATGGAGTAGTTTTTGTTAGTTTTTCTGTCAAACTTAATCACATGTGTCACACGTCAAAGTATTTTTTTTTCCAGATGACCCCCCTGTGCTTTCATTTTCCCTCTCATTTTTACAGATGACCCTTTGAAGTTTGATACAGGCGGTTTAGTTTAACCGAAAACTAACGAAAGGTACCCCTATAAACTACAAGGGGTTATGTGCTGGTATTACGAGTATAGGGGGTCATCTGCAAAAGCTTGTAACTACAGGGGTTAAATGCTATTTACCATTTTTTTTTACAAGTATTCTAATTCTTGACTTGGTAGCCAACATCACTCCCTTTTTTTTTTATAAAAGCATCACTCCCTAGTCCCTAGTATATATACATATATATATTATATATTTTCTTTATTTTTTATTATTATTATTCAAAATTATTTTATGCACTCAGGACGGCAAATTAGTAGTATTATTTGTTTCTTAAACTGCTTATTTAAGACTTTTGGCCATTTTTCAATTTTTTTATTTTTTCATTAGGATTTTGTATTTGGGACATACGTGACTAGTGCAGGTAAGAACTAGGAAGTTGTGTTGACTTAGATAGATTGGTCTTCAAATTAAAGAGATTAGGGAAGCTGCAATAATTATTGAAGTAAATAACACCATGCAATATCTTTTCAATTGTAATTAATTCAATTTGGGATGGAAAGCCAATATAAAAATTTACAACATTTGTGTTTTGCAACTTTTAAAATTCATTTTGTATCATTGTTTGATTGTTTCTAAAACCAGTGTGACACTTATTAAATAAGATGGAGGGTATTCTTGTCATTAAGGACCTATAAAGAAAGGAAAAAAGAAAAGGAAAAAAAAAAGGTCTTTTAGATGCTTTTAACTCTTTTAGGATTGAATTGTGGAAGGCAAAATTCTTGCTCTAAAAAATAACAAACTTCTCACATCAAAATGACAAATGAAGATTTTACAATTTAAGACTAATACAATTTTTCAATTAACCAGTAATCAAATAGTTACAACATTAGATGAATTTTCAGTCTCCACATATGTTGAAAATGACGAGGAACCGTCTTGTGCCGGTAAAATAGGAGTGCACAAAACTGGCTTCGGTGGAATTTGTATAGATTGTAGACTTCCTTCTAACATTTCCAAAACCTTCGACATCGTTGGCCTATCCGTTGGATTTGTTTGAATGCACCAAAATCCTACCAAAAACATTTTCTTTGTCGTTTCTTCTAATTCCTCTTCAAACGTGAAATCGCCCAACCTATTGGTCACATCAAGTACAACTTGCTCGTAGATTTTATCCGGAAAATAATTCTCACTCGACTGAATTGCCTCATTTTCGACAAATTTTCTCGCTCCAGCCATTTCAAGGACCATCATTCCATAGCTATAGACATCAGATTTATAAGAAACTCCTCCAAAATTTCTCGAGAATACTTCGGGAGCAATATAACCAATGGTCCCTCTTGTCCCAAGCACTGATAATATGCTTTGCTTTTTCTTACACAACTTAGCAAGCCCAAAATCCGATATTTTCGGACAGAATTCCTCGTCTAAAAGAATGTTTTGAGGCTTAATGTCAAAATGAACAATCCTAGTCTTGCAGCCTATGTGCAGATATTCTAGTCCCTTGGCAACTCCAACGGCAATCTCGTACAATTTCTCCAAATCCAGGCAATTATTGTTGTTGATGAACTTGTCTAAAGATTTATTGGGCATAAACTCGTACATTAAAGCTCTCTTATTTCGATCAAAGGAAAATCCCAAGAGATTGACAATATTGACATGGGAAGTTCTACTAATGCTAGCAACTTCATTTATGAATTCTTCTCCATTGCCATCGGCCTCGATCAGAACCTTGACAGCAACGAGGGTTCCATCAGGTAATACACCTTTGTAGACACTTCCATATCCTCCTTGACCAAGTTTCTCATTGAAGGATTTGGTTATTTTCTTGATTTCTGAATATTTGTATCTTTTTGGAGCGAGTAATCCATGTTGTAATAGAATACTTTCGACATCTTGATTAGATTTCTTATTAGGGCCAGTTGGCGGAATTCGTCTTTTAAGAAATAAATATATGGCAAGGAACACTATAATCACACCAGTTACACAAAGTAGCACCACCACTGCTGCATATTATTAGCAGATATTCATTACATGATCCATAACATAGAGAAGTAAATATAAAACAGAACGTAGAGCATGCGAAGGTACAAGGATATCCTTACCTAGGACAATTTCAGTAACACGCTTTCTCCCTGCATATGTAAACCTTAAAACCTTAGACAAAATAGTTACAACTTACATAACCATAAGAAAAAAGAAAAGGAAAAACGTTGAGAGGATAAGTTGTGGATAATTCCAGGGTAATAAACTGTAGCAATCGGAGATAAACTAGCTAGGAGGCATACCGTGTCCGGTGCGAGAATCGTTGCCGTCACTTTCAGGGGAAGGAGCTCGTATGGAATCAGGAGGCATACCTTGATGAAATAAGGTAATTAAGTCCAAAGAAATTTAATTTTCTTGTACAATACATAGGGGTGGAAATCGAACGAATCTAATCACAATTAGCTCTTTTAGAAACTTCCCATTTTTTTCCGAAAGCAATTAAGAAATTCCAATTACGCTCGTAAAGGAAGAAGATCAGAAATTTTCCGATCGGAATCTGCGGAACTCGGAAAATTCAAATGTTTAAGTCATGTAAAAAATAAAATGTATAATAATATTGATATTATAAGTGTAATTTTTGGAAACTAAAATTTGATGAATCTCATACATATAATATATTCCAATCATGAGCCAAAAGAAATTGGAAAAATCGGTATCGGAATGAGAATCTCATAAATATTTCAAACCCGATCCAAAAAAATTACAAATCGGTATCGGAATTGCAGGAATTTGGAATTGAAATTATGGTTAAGTGCACTTTGCCCCCGTACTTTGGCCCTTTTTGCGCTTTGACCCCCCAAACAATTTTTTTTGCACGATATATATACCAGCACTTACTGATTTGTTGCACCGATGATCGTGCAATTTTTTTTTATGTTTGGAGTGCAAAGCGCAAAACGACTAAAGTACGGGGCGCAAAGTGCACTTAAGTCTTGAAATTATCATTTCAAAAATCTGAAAATTGCAGATTGAAATAGATGAAAATCGGAGATCCCTACAATGTCCACCTTTAACAATTCTTATCCATTATCACCGAAATAGAAATTACAATTCCGAAACTTGAATTTAGTTTTCAAATGGGTCAAATAAACTAGGGCTGGGCATGGGTCGGGTCAGGTAATTATCGGCCAATTACCTACCCGACCCGACAACCCGATTTTGCAGAATATTGAAAATCAATACTGACCCGACCATTATAGTTAGGATAATGGTTGACAACCGACTTATTATCGGCCATTTATTTATTCATTTATTTTAATTTTTTTTATAATAGTAAGATGTTTTAAAAAGTTTTTTCAGAAGATATTTAAAATTTTGGAAAAACTTGTACTGCAAAAATGTTAACTTTAAAATTAAGAGTCTTTTTTTTATTAAACTTCTACAATAAGTAAATATATAATCAAAGAATAAAAAATAAAAAAATAAAAAATAAAAAATTATAAAGTAGAAATAGTATGTAGAGGTTTATAAATTTATGTTTCGAGTTTTGACTTCTTTTATATTTTATTTCAACGTTAAAAAAAAAAAAAGAATTGCAATTAAATATTTATAATAATTTTTATTATTAAAAAAGTCGGTTGGCCGATATTACCCGACCAACCGACTTTTGAGTAAACTGAAAACCACCGACCGACCCATTTATATATGAGTCGGTTAGAATTACCGGCCCGACAACAAAATTATCGGCCGAAAAAATTATGGATCAATAAAAGCAGGTCAAAAGTGGGTCGGTTGGCCAATAAAACCGACCCATATGCCTAACCCTAAAATAAACATTAAAATTTCAAAGTCTTTAACAAGTAGTAATGTAGTATTCGAAAAATATCATATCTACGTACTCTCTTTGTTTAAAACTACGTACTCTCTCCGTTTCAGTCTAAGAACACTAACAAATATGTTAATTCTTTGATGAAAAATGAAGATAATAGACTTGATGTAGTCCTTGAAGTATGAAGCACAAATCTTATAATCAAAAGATATGGGCCCAATTATTAATTAACGCTCAAGATCATATTTCAGGCCCATAATTGAAAATTAATCTAACATTTAAATAGTTCAATTATCACTACAGGTTATTCAATTTTCCTTATCGTAGTTTTTACTGTAGAATATTTTTCTTGCATTATCTCCATATTTCTCTCTCTCTCTCGTATTTGAATTGATTTAAGCATTGAAGGATTTTCGCCGGAACCAAGCTCCGGCGCCCTAACGTGTATTTTTTACGTAGGAAACGCTTCTCTCTGTCTATCGAAGGATTATTTATATTCTCAAATATTTATTACACGAGGTTGAGAATTATCTTGAGGTGATTCAAGAGACTAAAAAAGTATTTGTTTTATGAAATTTCCATCTTATTATTTACTCCCTCCATTCCATTTTAATTGTCTTTCTAGAGAATTTTTTTCATTTCAAAATAATTGTCACTTTAGAATTTCGATGAAGTATTTATTGTATTTTCACAACTATACCCTTATTACTATTAAGAGAATTAATGGTTAAACATTTAATAAAAGTGGGTTTTTTGTCATTTTATTATGATTTTTTTTAGAATTCATGCACATTTATTAGTTTTCTTAATATGTGTGAATTAGCCCAAAAAGACAATTAAAATGGAACGGAAGGAGTATTAATATTCTCTCTCCAGTCTCCATAGTCTGAGTGCGAAATAACTAACAAGTCTAATAATTCATAATTCTGAACATGTAAACAACAAAGTAAACTGTAATTAAAATACCTTGAGGCGGCGGCATGGGGCCAACAATGGAGTCGCCGCGGCCCGTGCTGCATCTGGTTTGATAATTACAAGGGCGGGCCAGAGGAGGAGTGCAAGAACCATAAACTTGACGATTGCAAAAAGGGATAGAACGCTCTTTCCCATCCGACAACCACTGGACGGAAAATCCAGAAGCAAGAGCCGCCTGCAAATTTTTAACCGGAGAAACCGTCGGAATCTTTAAAGACTGCGCGTCATCCTTGCTCACCGGAACGGAAATACTCTCCCCGCACGTGATTTTGTGTCCGGAGCCCGCCGGCGATACGTCGAACAGATTGACTGCGCCGCTGCCGTTGCAGCTGAATAGATTGGGGTTCGTTTCCAAGTAACCGGGCTCGCCATTTTTGTCGGAGCAATCGTAGTAGAGAGTGACGTTGTTTTCTTCGGATTCGGGCGTGTATTCGAAGAGGTCAGGGTCTATGGTTGTGTTGCTGATAATTTTCGGACAAGTGGTTGTCAACAAGTCCTCTCTCGCGATCTTGAGTGTTTTGCCGTCGAAATTAATTTGTTGTACTACGTACGTTAACGATGAGATATTCAGCATCGGGACGCCGCCGTGACAGATGAGCTTGTAGCCTGGGCCGCGGCCGCAGTCCGACGAGCGGGCGCCGCCCCAGAACGGGTAGCTTAAGTACCGGACGTTGCCGCAGTCAAATGGCTTGCCACCGTCGCAGTTAGGCGGAGAAGTTTGACAGAAAAAACATGGGAAGTAGATTAGTAAGAGGATTGCCTGAAACCAGAGTACTAAATGTTTTGATTCCATTTTAGAGAGAGAAAACTTAGACTAGTTGTTTCCCGGGAATATGAGTGGTTGGTTTATAATTTCTCATTGATCCTTCAAAGACTCGGAGTCAACGTTTTCGCCCAATATAATATATTTCTTATATTTTCAACATCCTTATTTTCCACCCCTAAACAGTCTGCCTATTAATTTAAAAAAAAAAAAAAAAAACAAATCACTAAATTCCAGCAGCAGTACTGTTGGGCGTTTCAAGTATTATGTAGCAATTAATTTTAAAATAATTTGCGGAATTATTGGTTTGTTCAACTTAGAACAACTCCAACATAGAGATGTCAAAATGGAGCATCAAACACTCAATTGATGCTTAGATTTTGATACTTTTAAAAAACTCATATGCTTTAACTCATATGCATTAAATAAATTATTATCCATTTTTCATTGAAATTTATTGAGCTTTTATTTCTTTTTCCCATTGAAATTGTTAGAGCTATTATTAAGGAATATTTGATTCATCCCTTTTTTGGGTGCATTTTTGCACCTCCAGAAGATTAAGTATCAAACTAACAACCACTTTAATGCTTCTATCGGAGTGAAATATTTAGACTTTTCGGAATCAAAATGGTAGTTTTATAATTTAATACACCATTTGGTTCTCTCATTAATGGCTATATGGAGTAGATTATACAAACGGAAAAAAATATCAATATTATTATTAGTATGAATATCAATATCAGTATGGGTATCATTATTAGTATCAGTATCAGTATCGATATTAGTATCGGTATTAATTTTGGAATCAATATCGATATTAGTATCGATCTTAGTATCGGTATCAGTATCAGTATCAATATTAGTATAGTATCAGTATCAGTATCAGTACCAGTATCAGTATCAGTACTAGTATCAGTATCAATATCGATATCAGTATCGGTATCGGTATCAATATTGATCAATGTATCAGTATTATTAGTATCAGTATCAATATCAATATCAGTATCAATATCGGTATCAGTATCACTATCGACACAGTATCAAAATAGGTATCGGTCTTGGTATCGATATCGATATTGGTATCGGTATCAGTATCAGTATCGGTATTGCTCACGGTATCGGTATCGGTATCAGTATCAGTATGGTATTGTTATCGGTATCGATATCTATATCGGTATCGGTATCAATATCATTATCGGTATTGGTAACGATACCGATAGCGGTATTAACGATATCGATAGCGGTATCGGTATCGGTATCGATATCAATATCGATATTGGTATCGATATCGATATCGATAACTGTATCGGTATCACTATCGGTATCGGTATCGGTATCGGCATATGTATCGATATCGGTATCGTTATCGGTATATGTTTCGTTATCGGTATCGGTATCGGTATCGGTATCGGTATTAATATCGGTATTGGTATTTGTATCCGCTTATATATCGGTATCGGTATCGGTATCGTTATCATTATATGTAACGGTATCGGTATCGTTATCGGTATCTCTATCGCTATCGGTATTCGTATGCGTATCAGTAAACGTATAAGTATCAGTATCAGTATCTGTTTCAATATCTGTATCAGAATTTTACTAGTATCGGTATCAGTACGCTATCGGCATCGGTTGACATGGTTATCGGTATCGATATCCATGTCAGTATCGCTATCAATATCAGTATCAGTATCAGTATCAATATCAGTATCAGTATCAATATCAATATTAGTATCAGTATCAGTATTTGTATCAGTATCAGTATTTGTATCAGTATCAGTATTTGTATCAGTATCAGTGTCAGTATCAGTATTGGTATCGATATCGTTATCGGTATATGTATCGTTATGGGTATCGATATTGGAATCGGTATCGGTATCGGTATATGTATCGATATCGGTATCGGTATCGTTATCGGTATATGTATCGTTATCGGTATAGATATTGGAATCGGTATCGGTATCGGTATTAGTATCGGTATTGGTATTTGTATCCGCTTATATATCGGTATCGGTATCGGTATCGGTATCGTTATCGTTATATGTAACGGTATCGGTATCGTTATCGGTATCTCTATCGCTATCGGTATTCGTATGCGTATCAGTAAACGTATAAGTATCAGTTTCAATATCAGTATCAGAATTTTACTAGTATCGGTATCAGTACGTTATCGGCATCGGTTGACATGGTTATCAGTATCAATATCCGTGTCAGTATCGGTATCAATATCAGTATCAATATCAATATTAGTATCAGTATCAGTATTTGTATTAGTATAAGTGTCAGTATCAGTATCGGTATTAGTATTATTATTAGTATTAAAATTAGTATTAATATTAGTATTAGTGTTAGTGTTAGTATTAGTATTAATATTAGTATTGGCATTAGAATGTGCATTAGCATTTACTTTAACATTAGCATTAATATCAATTTTAGTATTAATATGAATAGTAGTGTTAGTATTAGCATTATTATTCGAATTAGTATTAGCATTAGTATTAGCATTAGCAATAACATTAATATTAGTATTAGTATTAGTATTGGTATTAGTATTAGTATTAGTATTAGTATTAGTATTAGTATTAGTATTAGTATTAGTGTTAGTATTAGTATTATTATTATTATTAGCATTAGAATGTGCATTAGTATTTACTTTAACATTAGCATTAGTATCAATTTTAGTATTAATATGAATATTGGCGTTAGTATTAACATTAGTATTTGCCTTAGTATTTGCATTGGTATTATCATTAGCAATAACATTAGCATTAGTATTAGTATTAGCATTACTATTATTGTTAGAAATTGCATTAGCATTAGCATTAGCATATTAGCTTTATCGTTTGAATTAGCATTAGCAATAGCAAAAGTAATACAACAATAACCACAACAACAACATCAATAACAACAATAATTGCAATAGCAACAACCACAACAACACAATAGCAATAGCAATAGGAATAATATTAGTATTACAGGTGGCATTGACAGTTAGTTATACGTCACAATGTCGAGAGTTAAGAGTAGAAGTGACATAAAATATTCATCAAGATGAAATCAAGTGATTAATTTTACTAGCAATGTTGTCCGACGCCGCATCCCCCACCCTGAACAAATTCACAGCTGCGTCGCCGCCGTTCGCATCGCAATTGAACAACCGATTGAAAATCGCGTCTTTACGGGTCGAGTTAAAAGTGCAATCGAAGTAGAGAGTGACGCTGAGGTAAAGAGAATCTTGACGAAATCTGAAAATGTCGGGATTTAAGATTGTCTTCTAGAGAACTGTCGGACACGTGGTAATCAATAAATCTTGTCTTGAGACTCTTAAAGTATGACCGGAGTAATTGATTTCCAGGACCTGGTACGATAACGACGGCGAGATATTGAGCGTTGGGATATCGCCGTCGCAATTGAGCTAGAAGCCTGGATGATAAGGTGAAAAAGTTTCCGATTCATTTTTGCCGGACAAAAGTTGAGATTAGTGGTCTATGAAGGAAATATAGTTGATTAATGATGTATTGGTTTGCAATAAATGGTTATTATATATACAAATTCTTGATATTTTTTTATTTTTTTTTGGTTAACACTTAACCCCCTGTGGTTACAAGCTTTTGCAGATGATCTCATTGTCCTTGTAATATCAACACATAATCCCTTTGTGGTTTATGGGGTAGCTTTCGTTAGTTTTTCGGTCAAACTTTATCTCGTGTGTCACACGTCAAAGTAATTTTATTTTATTTTTGCAGATGACGCCCTTATTCTTTCATTTTTGCAGATGACCCTCTTAAAGTTTGACACATACGGTTAAGTTTAACGGAAAACTAACGAAAAGTACCCCTATAAACCACAAAGGGATTACGTGCTGATATTACAAACACGAGGGGGTCATCTACAAAAGTTTGTTAGCACAGGGGGTTAAATGCTATTTAACACTCTTTTTTTTGTTTTATAAGTATTCAAATTCTTGACTTGGTAGTCAACATCACTCCCTAGTGTATACAGTATATATATATATATATATATATATATATATATATATATATATATATATATATATATATATATGCGAAATCCCTCGCCCCAAACCTGGTGCCCACAAGGAACCAACCCTCATTGGAGTTGAAATTCCCACACTGCAGCTGCCAAGATTCGATCCTAGGACCTTGCACCAACTTACCACATCCGAAACCAGTTGAGCTACACCCACGCGGGCTCATATATACTTTGCACCATCCAACCCTATCATTTCTCTTCCCATCCAACCATCTCCACAAAAACACCTATCACAGTTCTCTCCCCGATTCTCCATCCAACCAAGCGAGGTTACAGAATTGATTGACCAACCAATTACTGGTGCAGGAATCCCATGTAGGCGGAGATCGGCAATTACGCCGCATGATGGACAGTTGGAAGCGGCGGAAGTGGCTGAAAGGCTTGTTGGGGAGGCGTCGTTTTGGGGACGAGGGAGCTGAGGTTGATGGTTGATAATCTGGCCGTTGGGAAAAAAACGCGGCTAGGGTTTTTGGCGTCGCCGCATATCTGTTACTGTTACTTGGATTTGGTCTGTGGTGGTTCTCATTGTTATGGTTTTGCTTGGTGGAAGATGAAAAGCTCTATTTTTTTTTTATTATTGTTTTATATATATATAAAGTATTTAGTAAATTGAGGGTAGACATGATAAAAAAAAAATTACAATAGAGAAAATGATTAAAAATTAAAAAAAAAAATCAACTTGTCATGTCATTACAAACAAACGGATTGAAAACGAAGGGGCCTTTTTGTTACGTTTTATACTTCAGGGGGTGTTTAAGACAAGCCCGATAGTATAGGGGTGTAAATTGTACTTTCCCCTTATTATTATTCAAAATTATTTTATGCACTCCAGGACGGAAATTAGTAGTATTATTTGTCTTTTAAACATCCTATTCAAGACTTTTGGCCATTTTTCATTTTTTATTTTTTTCATTAGGATTTTGTATTTGGGACATACGTGACTGGTGCAGGCAAGAACTAGGAAGTTGTGTTGACTTGGATAGATTGGTCTTCAAATTAAAGAGATTAGGGAATCTGCAATAATTATTGAAGTAAATAACACCATGCAATATCTTTTTCGAGTTTAGTTAATTCAATTTGTGACGGAAACCCAATATAAAATTTTACAACATTTGTGTTTTGCAATTCTTGGAATTCATTTTGTATCATTGTTCTAAAATCAATGTGAAACTTATTAAATAAGATGGAGGGGCATTCTTGTCATTAAGGACCTACAAGTTACAAAAGAAAGGAAAAGAAAAGGGCATAATTCCGCTTTGCACCCTTGAAATATATCATTTTGGCACTTTGCACCCTCGAAACAAATTAATAGCACTTTGCACCTCGAAACACAATAAATCATGCATAATGCACCCCAAATGAATTTTTAAAGCTAAAAATGTAGTTTAATATTTTTTATGATAATTTTTTAGGATGCCAAATGTCAAATACTATTTTTGTTCATCAATCATTTTGAAACTATAAAGTGAAAAAAAAATACATTTCATCAACATATTTAAAAAAAATTATCAAAATAAAATATTTTACGAAATAAAAAAATCATTCAGCTATTTTGTTATCAAGTTATCTGAAAATCATATTTTCTTCCAAATATTTTTACCTAATATTTTCAACTAGTTATAATAAAAGATCCATCAATCGAATAATTCAGTGATAAAAGCTTATTTTATTATTTTTATAAGAAAATATAGCTTTTTATATAATCTGGTGTAATTTTTATTTTTTCGCACTTTGTTCGCTCAAAATTAGGTTGGAGGTTCAAGAAAAAAACAATTTATTTTTGTTATTTTGCATCCCGAAAAAAAACACCAATGAAAAATGAAATTGCTTTTATTATTCAATTCTGGGTGCACTGTGAATGATTTATTGTGTTTTGAGGGTGCAAGGTGCTTTTATTATTTTTCGAGGGTGCAAAGTGCCAAAATGGTATATTTCAAGGGTGCAAAGTGAAATTAAGCCAAAAAAGAAAAAGGGAAAAGAAAGGTCCTTTAGATGCTCAACTCTTAGGATTGAATTGTGGAAGGCAAAATTCTTGCTCTAAAAAATAACAAACTTCTCACATCAAAATGACAAATGAAGATTTTACAATTTAAAACTAATACAGTTTTTCAACTAACCAGTAATCAAATAGTTACAACATTAGATGAATTTTCAGTCTCCACGTATGTTGAAAATGACGAGGAACCGTCTTGTGCCGGTAAAATAGGAGTGCACAAAACTGGCTTTGGTGGAATTTTTATAGATTGTAGACTTCCTTCTAACATTTCCAAAACCTTCGACATCGTCGGCCTATCCGATGGATTTGTTTGAATGCACCAAAATCCTACCAAAAACATTTTCGTCGTCGTTTCTTCTAATTCCTCTTCAAACGTGAAATCGCCCAACCTCTTGGTTACATCAAGTACAACTTCCTCGTAGATTTTATCCGGAAAATAATTCTCACTCGACTGAATTGCCTCATTTTCGACAAATTTTCTTGCTCCAGCCATTTCAAGGACCATCATTCCATAGCTATAGACATCAGATTTATAAGAAACTCCTCCAAAATTTCTCGAAAATACTTCGGGAGCAATATAGCCAATTGTCCCTCTTGTCCCCAGCATCGATATTACACTCTGCTTCTTCTTACCTAGTTTCGCAAGCCCAAAATCAGATATTTTAGGACAAAAATCTTCGTCCAATAGAATATTTTGTGGCTTAATGTCGAAATGGACAATCCTAGTATTGCACCCCGTGTGCAGATATTCCAAACCTTTGGCAACTCCAACTGCAATGCCGTACATTGTTTGCGAATCTATAGGACATGAATCTTTATTGTTGATGAACTTGTCTAATGATTTATTGGCCATAAATTGGTAAACCAAAGCTCTCTTATTTCTATCGAAGCAAAATCCCAAGAGATTGACAATATTGACATGGGAGGTTCTACTAATGCTAGCAACTTCATTTATGAATTCTTCTCCGTTACTATCCGCCTCGATCAAAACCTTGACAGCCACGAGGGAGCCATCGGGTAATACACCTTTGTAGACACTACCATAGCCTCCTTGACCAAGTTTATCTCTCAATGACTTTGTCATTTTCTTGATTTCGGAATATTTGTATCTCTTTAGAGCGAGTGATCCATGTTGGAGTAGAAACTTTTCTATATCTTGGTTGTTCAACTGATAAGGACCTTCTGATACATGTCGTCGTCTTTTAATATAGCAGCATAACACAATTGATACTATAAACAATATGCCAAATATTACTCCTAGATGCATACACGAGAAAAGTTACGTTACATAATTAGACAAAATAATATTTCTTTTAATTATTGAGGAAAGTAAAATTATATTAGTTTACCTGCTAATGAAGAAGATGTTCCTGGGTCAGATGTCCTTGGGAAAGATGGCTCCGGAGATGGCCCTTTGGGAGAAATACTAGTGAGTATGAACTTGATAAACTGTTTACCGCAAATTAATAGTTTAAAAAAGGGCAAATTACGGCCACCACTGAGTTATGGTGAAATTACGAAAAACCCCATCATGTTTGGGTAATTACAGCCACCCCTCAACTATGTATTATCTTACGAAAATACCTCTCCGGAAGTAAATTTAGTGATGTTAAATCGGTAAAACCGAACCGTAATTTCGGTATGCCAACATTTCATATTGTTTACCGAACTGAATATACGATTTGGTTCGGTAAATAACCGAATTCCATAAATTTTATGTAAAAATATTTAAAAGAAGGGGTGGCTGTAATTACCCAAACAAGAAGGGTTTTTCGTAATTTGACCATACTTCAGGGGTGGCCGTAATTTGCCCTTCAAAAAAAATAATCAGTTTCGCTTACCTAATCCAATCGCAGGGCTATCATCTACGGATATGTTTTGACTGCAAAACAATATTTTCTGACTCAGTAAGAGTTCAAAGAAGCATCAAGATGTGGTATTGCATGCAGTGAAGAATTGTACCCGGGAATACTCGATGCGCAGAAGGTGATGACGTAATCGGCGGTTGAGGGGCAAGTGAAGGTGCTGGTGGCATCATCGGTGGCGTAGCTGTAAGCCAGGGGACACGAATTCTTGAACAGCTGGGAGTACAGCGTCGGCCTGCACGTCGTCCCTCTGCAACAGTGCACAGTGGTGTTGAACGCGTTGCACGCGCTGCGGCAGGCGCCGCCGCCATCGGTTCTCAGCTCCTCGGGGCACAAACGGTTTAGATCCACCACGCAGCCGGTTGAATTGCACTGACCCGACCCGCCGACGGGGTCGACCCGCAGGGGCAGGTTGAAGCCGTTGACGAGGCTGACGTCATAAAAGTCGGCGGAGCCCAACCCGACGCTGAACTCCGCCAATGTGGCGACGGCGTAGTCGGTGCTGCAGGTGGCATTGCCGGAGTCGTTGAAGGCGCAGTTGGTTCTGCCCCAGAAACTTCCGGTCCAGCGAGTTGGGGCGTCGATGACGCGTGATGTGCCGATGGGGAGCTCGAATCCTGTGCTTTCTAGGTTTGGTGAGCCTACGCTGCTTCGGATTGCTGGCCAAATCGTCTCTGAACAATTGTTTACCAATGTGAATTTTGCACCTGCAATCATTTTCCCCATTCACAAACTTGCTAGGTATAAAATATAATAAAGGGTTAAATATAATTTGCACCCCTATACTATCGTCACTGTCACATATACCCCATGTACTATGAAATGCGACAAAACAGCCCCTCACCTTACCAGTCAACTCTAACGGTACGTGTTAGTTTTTGCATAGTTACCTTTTTACCCTTACACTTATTTGATAGAAATTCAATGTAACTTGGGCAAAAAAAAATCGAACACGTACATCAAAACAAAAGTGGTTACAGAAAAATATGACATGTAGTGTTTGGACCTAAAACATGAATTTTGAGAATTTGAACTAACGAAAGACATTTTTAAACCGAGTAATTTATTTCTAAATTTAAAAAGAAATTAAAAAAAAATTATAGAATATAAAATTTGTTCATAATTTTTGGTTAAAAAAAAGGGCAGGGAACGAAAATTAGGAAGAAATTGAGTACAAATGAGTGAAGAATGATGCACACCTTTTATACACAATTAAAGGGGTATTTTGGTCTGAAATTTTCCAACTATTGAAAGGGACAACTTTTGTAACAGAGAATCAGAGATGGACCGCAGGGGTTGTTTTGCCGCATTTCATAGTACACGGGTATATGCGACAGTGATGATAGTACAGAAGTGGAAACTGTATTTAACCCTATAATAAACTTCTCAAATGTTTGGGATTTAGGTTTTAATAAGATAATTAGCCATTTTAATAAAGCATTTGGTATTACAGTATTAAACAACCCTTGTTTCAATAATAACTAGATTTTTGGCCCGTGCGATGCACGAGATTGAAGTAAAATTAATACAAAGTAAAGTTCAATTTAAACGACAAAACTGAAGTTTCAATTCATTTTGATGTTTTGCTTTATGCATTGATGATGATGTTTTGCTATATGCATTGATGATAAATATAATCCTCCATCCATAATTGTTTTTGCCATGCATATTTATTAATTTAATTTTATATTTTTGATGTAATATGGTTGTATATTTATCTTATTTCAGTTAATGTAGAAGTTTGACGAATCTTCTTCTTTATCACCCATAAAATTTACTGTAAATTAATGATGCCATTAAATCTCAAGAGTTTATCAGGAGCAACTTTACTTTTATTAATAAGATAAGAACCAAATATTTTTCTAAACAATTAAATAATTTTCCTATAAAATTAATCTTATTAATAAAAGTAAGATTGCTCCTGAAAAACCCTAAAATGACAGTTTTGGTGGGAAAAGATACGTAGATTTGGGGGCAAAAAGTCAGGATACTTAACGGATTTATTAAACTTGATTATATTAAATATAATAAAACAATAAAATTAAGGACAAAATGCACTTTGCCCTCTATAAATTTCTGTTTTTAACACTTTCCCCCCCAAAAATTAAAAAGATGGATATTCCCCCTTCAAAATATTATATTGATTGCACTTTGCCCCATAAGCCAATTTGTGGAGGGCATTGTGCAACAAAAATAATATTTTAAAGGGGCAATGTGCAAAAAAGTAATGTTTTTAAGGGGCAACTTGCAATAAAAATAACATTTAAAGGGGTAACGTGCAAAAAAAATCCTCAATTCCGATGAATAATCCATCGGAATTTTGCTATCGGGGGAAATGTGCAACAAGAATAATATTTTGGAGGGGGACATTCACTTTTCAAAATTTTGAGGGGGTAAAGTGCGAAAATTAGAAATTTATAGGGGATGATGTGCAATTTTCCCTAAAATTAATTAAATAAATAAATGACAATTATAACTATCAAATGAGCGGAAAAAAGTTTCTAGGGTTTTTCAGGATCGGAGCAACTTACTTTTATTAATAAGATATGGTTGTATATTTATCTTATCTCAGTTAATGTAGAAGTTAACGAATCTTCTTATTTATCGCCCATAACAGGCCTCAGTAAATTTACTATAAATCAATGATACCATTAAATCTCAAGGGTTTATCACGAGCAACTTTACTTTTATTAATAAGATAAGAACCAAATATATTTCAAAACAATTAAATAATTTTCCGATAAAATTAATACTATGTAAAATGACAATTTAGTGGGAAAATATATGTAGATTTGGGGGCAAAAAGTACGGATACTTGACGGATTTATTAAACTTGATTATATTAAATTTAATAAAATAATAAAATTAATTAAATAAATAAATGACAATTATAATTATCAAATGTGCGGAAATTTTTTTTTATGGTTTTCTAGAAACACCCTTACTTTTATTAATAAGATTATCTATAATTTATTTTGACATGTAATGAAAATTTGTCATTGTTGGATATTTTATTTTATAAGTTACAATTTCCATATTTACTCAACAGTATAATCGTAAGTGATATCAAAAATATAAAAACGTTCATATCAAATAGCTCAAATACTCTTATTCAATAAACATATAATTTAACTTTGTATCATAAATTCTCAATTTCTTAATTATTTAGCCCATCAAATAGTAATAAACGCCCGTAATTCATCTTATTGATTGTTAAATTCTAAATTTAATGAACATAATCTGCTGAAAATAATAATACCTAGAGAAGGAGAAGGAGTGGGGGCGGCGGCCCCCGCCAGTAGTCTGACGTGGCTCTGCTTATAGCAAACAGTTGAATCTGAGCTGCCGCAAACTGCCGCCGCTGCCGATGGTTGGATTAAAAAACCGCCGGCACCGAATAAAATTGGAAAGTAGATCGATACAAGGATTGCCTGGATTAAGAAGAAATGTTTTTGATTAGTTTTAAGAAGCATTTTTTTTTTTTATCAGTTAGATTTATTTTGTTTATTCATGATATTTGGTGATGATTAAATGAGAGAAGGAAAAAGTAAAATGTTGTGGTGTATGATTTCTGAGAAGCTCCATCAAAGACTTGTCAACGTTGGCCCACAAAGACTCTCTCTTTGACTTTTCTGGATTCATTTATGTATTTTTTATGATGTTTAAAAGGAATGAGAAATTGGAAAAAAAAAAATTAGGATGTGTGTGCAATTTATGCTGGATGGACGCGGATACGCGGACACGGCGATACGCGGATGTGGACACGGTGATACGGTATTTCCCAATGTTTTGAAAACCGGACCGGACCGGCCGGTTCGACCGGTTCAACCGCGAACCGCCGCCATGTCCGGTCCGGTTAGATGGGAAAACCCAAAAAGCCCAAAAACCCGGGTCAACAGTCAAAATCCCGGTTAGACCAGTAAAAACCGGTTCACCCAAAACCAAGTCCGCAAACCGGTTTTCAGCTCAATAAAAAATATCATGGTCGGATCTACATCAATGGTGGTCGTGGGTGAGAGAATCTTGTCCGGAAAGGTTGTTGGTGAACAAATCTAGACGGGTTTGGGTAGTTCGTGACTCAATCCAAGTTGTGGCCGCCATAGCTTTACCGAAGAAAAAAAAAACGAAGAAGGTGAAAGTGAAAATGAAGAAAAAATGTAAAAATAAGTTGAGAAAATAGAGTTTATATGTGGTTGGAAACTGGAAATTATGATAATTGAGAATAAACAGAGGAAGATGAGAAGAAAAGAAGATGGAAGAAAAGAAGGGGATGGGGACCTGTGAAGTTGGAAGTAAGAAGTGAGAGAGAGAGGGAAGGAGAGAGAGAGTAGGGAGAAGAAAAGTAATAATTTTAAATTATTTTTTTATAAAAAAGGTCGAACTAGATTAAAGTGGAAGCAAATATAAAAATATAAAGTATATTATATTTGAGGTATTAAATTAATAAAATAATTATATATAAAAAAAAATAAGAAATCCGGTTGGACCCCGGTTGAACCGGTTCAACCGTGACCCGGTAGCTTGGCCGGGTCGATGTCCGGTCCGGTTTTCAAAACATTGGTATTTCCAAAAAACTAGGATACGGATACATGGGGATACGCATAAATATAAAAAATATAGGGGTATATTTATAAATTATAAAAGTATATGGTACATTTATAAATTGTAAATATATATTTATAAATTGCTGCTCGTGTTCTTGTCCCTGTTGTCGCTAGAGTTTTGGATTTTTGGGGCTCTCAAAGAAGACAAAGGAAATATGTGTTACGGAGAAAAGAAAATGCTTATTTTTTATTAGGGTTTTTTTTTTTTAAACATAAGAGCTATGTCCCAACTTTTTTAAAATTGCGGACACTGTTTGACACGGGTGTCCTACTTTTAGCGAAATTACCACATGGCTCGGCACAGGTGTCCGAGCCGTGTCCGGGCGTGTCAGAGTGTCCAGGTGTCGGATACGGGAACTCTTCACCTACTAGAAGTGTCCGTCCGGTGCAAAGCTGGTGACGTAGCCACGATTTCATCTAACGTCAAATATACACTAAAGTTATGTTCAATTATACTTCGGGTTTTCGGGTTCTGTTTTGGTTTTGGATTTTGGGTTTTCGGTTTTGAGTATTGGTTTCAATTTCGGGATTGGTTCGGTTTTCAATTTCTGTTTCGGTTTGGATTTTCGGGTTCGGTACGGTTTCAGGTTTCGAGTTTTCAGATTTCAAGTTTTCGATTTCGGTTTTCGAGGTTTCGGTTTTCGATTTCGATTTCCGGTATCGGTTTGGATTTCAGTCCCACATTTACACGATCAACAAAATCACTCGGTTGAAATTAGGGACTTTTACTCCACTTACAAAAATATACAGATTCGAAATAGCTCAAATTACAAAATCGTCACATCTAATGATAATAATACAAATATTTTACAATTTAATACAAATTCGTTAATATCTTCTCAGGGACAGAGCAAATATGATTTAACTTACTAAATAATTAATTTACGAAACAAACTCGGGTGTCTATCCACATAATATTTAATAACCTCACCAGATCAAGCCTTTTTTTCTCCTGAATCCTTCGTCAGTACTCATTCTAGATTTTTCCGGCTTGCTCGTCGACTTCTTTGACTTGTCAAGTCGGCTATCCAAACTGTTTCTAGAAATTTCCGGAATATCCGGTGCATCTGCGGTAGTAGTGCTTTGTTCAGCAGATTTATCCGTACTGTCTGAATTTAACGATGCTGTTACTACAGTACTATTGACAGCTGGCCTCGATTTTCCGAGAGCAAGTACGAACTTTTTGAGATGTTTAATGAACTCGGGGTATATTTCGAGATTGCAATGGCCACCTCCGCTTAACCATAAGGGTTCGTATTTAACCTTGCAAAGCTCCCAAAGCTTCTTCCCGTGGGAGCAATCTACAACTTCATCTGCAGTACCCTATTTACGGAACTAACTATCGTTAAGCAGCATTTACCTCAATATAATGCAAGAAAATATAACTCTCTCTTATAAATTACATGGGTTTTCAGGTAAGCATATATTTAATCTGAAACACCTCCACAAAAAAATAAAAAATAAAAAATAAAATAAAATAAAATAAAATAAAATTTAATTAATTAATTAAAAAAAAATCAACTTTGATCATCCACAAAGCATTTTTAGTTAATTGATGCTAAAGATACAAATTTGCCCATACTCCCTACATTACTAGTATTGATAACTCAATGTAACTAGTTCACCTACAACATTAAATAATTCAAATTAAAAAAAAATATATAAAGAAAGAAATTGGCTAAGTTAGCCTCACTTCCAATTTGAGTAGAGTGTCCAAAAGCATTGAGGTGGTGTTTCCAAAAGCTTATTTAAAGCAGAAGTTATAGATTGTGAGTTAAGTTGATTTTAAGTGCTTATTTCAAAAGTTGTGGGTGTTTGCAATTTAACAGAAAATAAACTTAAATAAAAAAACTTGGGTCATAGGTGCTTAACAAATTATAGCTTAAACTAAAGTTGTTTATTTTAAGAGAAGCATAAGCAAAAGTTCATTTTGCAAACACTTAAAAATAGATTAGTAATCTATTTGTAAAAGCTTTTGCAAACACCACCTGAACAATTAAGAATAATCCTACTTACAAAAATATAAGGAGGGGAAAAACGAGAAAGAAGGATTAAGGAAGATATCAAAATAAGCAAAAAGCAAGACGAACTTACATGAATAACAAGAACCGGACAGTTTATCGCACCAATTTTGTCAATATTCTGTAATTAAAAAGAAAACGAAACAAACCGAGTGTCAAAAGTATTAGTTTCCACTAGCAAATTACTGACAAGTACGATGAAATTATTACCTTGTATATATCAAACCAATATGTACGTTTAACAGGGTACAATACCCTCAACCCCGATAGAATCGGGCTATGCAAAACAACCCCTCTCAAATTTGGCAGTCGTGATGCAAGATCAATGGTGGGACCACTACCAACAGACTGACCATATAATATTAGTTGTTCGTCTTTAACTCCGTACTGCTCCTTGAGGCACTTATATACAGCGTCAATGTCTGCGTATGTATTACATTCAGTCGGCTGTTTCAAATAAAAACGGAAAAGTGTGTTATATTACAACATAGCTCAATTAATTAAAAAAAAAATCAGATATTTATTTAAAATAGGCTCTAACCTTTCCAGTGGATTGTCCATAACCCGAGTAATCGTACCTGAAGACGATAAAACGTTACAATCGGTAACCACTAAACAGTCAATTGACTCGATTAATACTTCAGTAATTGGTAAAAGATTTACAAAAATGGAGTTGGAAGAAACATTCACAACTTAAGGGAACATTATTTGGCTTGAACTCTTTTGTAAATGACAGCATCTCAAAATTCAAGTACAGTTAAAACCTCTATAAATTAATTCAGTCGGACTAACAAAATTCTATTAAAAAGGGGTAATATTAAATTATCGAACTAAAAAGTTAGTACGTTTTTACCGAGTCGGGACTGGAAGAAATTATTATTCAAGTGAGGTTATTAATTTATCGAGTATTAATTTATCGAGGTTCTGTTGTATGTTAGAATGAAAAATGGAGATTTTACAACAATTAGAGGATATATTCTTCAATTAATCCAAATACCAAAGCGAACAATCTTATAACTTCGAAAAATTAACTCTAAGCAATTTTGTGACGCTCGATTTAAGAGAAGAATCGAAGATGCCGAAACTGTCTTTGCAATTACACTTGTGATTAAACTAGATTCTAACAGATTAACAGAAAATAGAATAACTAAATTTCTTCTGATAAACAATTGTTCATATTTTCCTCTAATTGTTATAAATCAATATCAAGGGTTATACAATAATTGAAAAGTTAATTAAAGAGAAACAGAAATACAGAAAAATTAATTACCCAATCAGATTGATGCGGAGGCGGAGGGTAATCTCAACGAACAGCTCATACATCTGCCCTAAATCGGCGGCGTTGCCGTGGGAATAGAGCAGAGTGGCGGTGGCTTTGGGGTGGCTGATGTGGACGGCGACGACTTCGTTCCCCCGCCGCGTCTTCAGCCTCAGAGCGTCGACTCCCTCCCGCTGCGGTACCTCCGGTATGCAGAGTGCTCCGCCGCCGCGCGATTCGTCCGCCGCCACCGTGTACGACGGCGGATTCGGCGGAAAGAAGGCGAACTTAGCGGCGATCGATGACGTCACCCCGCCCATACTTTTCTTCCCCAACGGCGACGCGGATATTTCGTTCTATGTGGCGGCTCAGAAAATAAATTGCACAATTCATAAAGAAAAAAAGCTTCGTAATTTTAATTGTTTTTATTTATTAACTTCGTTCTACTTTTTTTCTTTTTTGGCTTTAGGTGTTTAGATCTCCTTTTTAAAAAGGAAAAGAGAAAAAAAAAAAAAGTCGAGGGGGAAAATGGCGATTAAAGTGGAGGAGGAGAGGCGGCGCGTGGGGAAGGAGCGCGAGTGGGGGGAGAGAGAAGCAAAGTTGAATAAGGAAGGAATCTGGTCGGGTTTGGGGGTTTTCGAACGTTGGGAGAAATGAAATTGGGGAGTAACAGTGAATACCGTTGTTTGACTTGTTTCTATTGACGGCGACTTTTTTTACAGGGAATCTTATTTTCCTATTTTTTATGTTGTTAATTTTCTTATTTTGGAATTTGGAATTTTTAAAAAAGTTTTTTTTTTGAAAAAAAAAAAAAGAATTGTTAAAAGAGTTACTCCTTTGATTTTTCTTATGTAAAAATATCTTAATCTTGAGATTTCTTGACCCATGATAATCTATTTTAGATTTCCTAGAAATATAAGTATTTAGAACTTATTTGGTTAAATCTATATTAAACATAAGATAAGGTTTTACGCCTGATAAGATGTTTTAAGAGCCGATAAGATGTTTGTAAACCACAATTTTTTCGAGTCTGCAAAATATAATAAAAATACAAAACAAGAAAATAGGGAACAAATAATTTATTAATCAAAACGATGTGGATTACAATCTCCGTAATTCCCCTGATTCTTCTGGCTTAAAAGCTTGTTCTTGAATCGAACATATGATTTCCTATCGAATTTAAATATGTTATGAATTCGAGGAATCGAATATATGATTTCCTATCACGAACATCTCGAATTCAAATATGTTATGAATTCGAGGCGGAGGCTCGAGACGTGAGCTTGAGAGCTCGATATGTGTCTGTGTGAGTCTGATTTTTAGATGCACCAAAGATCTTCTTTTATAGGCACAATCTAGGGTTAGGGTTTCTCGACTTGTAGAGTGGGCCAGACATTTCAAAGCCCAAATATATTATGGACTTTAATTTGAGACCTAAATTAATAACCGATTTATTTTGGTTATTAATTAGTAATTTATCTCAAAATTTCGATGTCTACAAATGCCCCCACTTCTAGTCTCGGCGAAGAACATGTTGAATATTTGTAAGACGAGACTTGAAGTAATCGAATTTTCTTTCATTTGTTGGCTTCCAAACCTCTTTCCTCAACTTTGGGGTTTAATTTGATAAATCCTTCACCTTGAGGAACTTAAATGATAAGTCCTATTCTTTGATAAGGGCTCAAACGCAATTTATTGCTTCTTGATTTGGGGATCTAACTAATCCATCCGCAGCACTTCACAATTACTCCGACGGCCGCTCACACTTTGGTCTCAACATCTCTCTTTGTAACTTTGAAAATTTCTCCATATGCATATGTTTCACATATTCACGACCACACCATGGGCGGTGGTAATGAAGAGCGGCGCAGTAGCATCTTTGGATTCGCCGGAAAAGTTCAGCGCAACACCTAGACGATGGCGAGCTTGGACTATAGGCAGCATCTTTGTTGTCATCGGAGGAATAGGTGGCGCGGCTCTTCAGTCTACGGTGAGTTTGACTGGTGGACTTGAGCGGCCAGCGGTTTGCGGCGGCAAAAGAGGATATAACACCGTCGAGGGCTTCCGGCGGCAAAAATTGAAACGGGATTCTTCAGGCGACGATGTTTGTCGGCGGGCATATTCCGGCGGCCTCCCGGATTTGACATAGCGGGGAGAATTGTTGGCAAAGGCAAATGATCGCCATGGCTGGCCCCTTTTCTTTTTATTTTTTATTTTTAAATTCATTCAGGGACAAAGATTGTGGGTCTGTATTTTTTTTTTTTCTGCTGCCAAAGAGGGGATTTGCTGGAGATTTTCTTCCTTCGTCAATACTCCAAATCCTTTGGCAACTCAATCGGTCGAAGCATAGTAGATTGGAGAAGAAATTGTAACACTCTCTATTACGTAAAGAGGGAAATTTCCTCATCCAATTACTCTGCGTCTTTGCCCCCAAGCAAATAAATAAAGAGTTTTACCCCTTTTTTTTCTTTTTTTTTTCTTATTCCCGTCCGTATTCACGAGTAGCAATGGTTTCTTAGCCGCCATTGGAGAGTTGAATGGACTTAATTTTGACATCGGAGGAAGAGATGAGGGGCGAAGATTATCCCCACCGGGTGTGCCAATTTGTAAACCACAATTTTTTCGAGTCTGCAAAATATAATAAAAATACAAAACAAGAAAATAGGGAACAAATAATTTATTAATCAAAACGATGTGGATTACAATCTCCGTAATTCCCCTGATTCTTCTGGCTTAAAAGCTTGTTCTTGAATCGAACATATGATTTCCTATCGAATTTAAATATGTTATGAATTCGAGGAATCGAATATATGAGACGTGAGCTTGAGAGCTCGATATGTGTCTGTGTGTTGCCAAAATTTGTAACAACAAATTCTTATCTACGATTTAGACAAACAAGAAAGAATTGCACAAATATAATTTATTGAATTAAAATAAAATATTGCGGGTTACAAACTCTAATTTAATCCTCTGATTCTTCTCTCAAGAACAATATATGTTGACTTTGAATTTCGGAGTCGGGTCGTTGACTTGATCTTCTCCGGATTTGATTTTGAACTTGAATAACGTCTTCCGAGGGTCTTGCGACTTGAATCTCGGATCGAACGCAGAACTTTGACGGGTTTTGACTTGAAGATCTTGGAGTTCTTGATGGATTTGGCCCTTCAATCTTCCTTCGATGTTGATTTGATGTTAATAACGTTAATTCGAGGGTTTAGCACCGTAATCTCGAATTAAACGCTTTAACGCCTTGATTTGATGAAGAACACCTTCGATTTGATGAACTCCTTCGATTTGATGAAGAACGCCTTGAATTTGATGAAGAACGGCTTGAATATTGTAGAGAGAATTTTCTCCTACGGTTTTTCTTCTTCTTGAGTTGTGTTTTGAATTGTGTAGAGAGGGTCCATATTTATAGTGGTAGAATAAGAGTCCTACTTAAAGTCTATTTGATGATGTGGCGCGATTTGATTGGCTCTATTTAAATTGATATTTATCTCTTATAACTTCGAAGAGAAGAAATAATCCTATTGGCCAATAATTAATTGATAATTATCTCCATAACTTATTTTGCAAGAAAATTATAATTTAATTTAGACACAATTTAATTGGCTAATTTAATTAACCAATTAATTAATTTTATGCGTCTACAAATGCCCCCTCGAGACTTGTTCACGGACAATGCATCTTGGAGTGGATGAGTCTCGATAATTGCTCAACTTCGATTGCAGCTTGATCTAGCAAAGAACATATATCTTTTGAAATCATGACTGAACTTAGAGAGATTCTAAGTTGCCTACGTACCCTATAAAGGGATCAAGTCATAACGTAGTTCAAAATATATCCTTTTGAGGGATGTCGTGCACAGTTTATACTCATGTGGACAAGGAGAAACATTTACAGTTTAAGCTCGTACTGAAGGAGCATTTGACTTGAATTTGTAGATAGTTTATGCTCGTATCAAGGAGCCTTAACTTGATTTCGATATATAGATAGTTTATGCTCGTATCGAGGAGCCTTGACTTGATTTGGATATATAGATAGTTTATGCTCGTATCAAGGAGCCTTGACTTGATATGTATAAATAGTTTAGGCTCTGATTTGAATATGTAGATAGTTTATGCTCGTATCAAGGAGCCTTGATTTGGATATATAGATAGTTTATGCTCGTATCACGGAGCCTTGACTTGATTTGGATATGTAGATAGTTTATGCTCGTATCAAGGAGCCTTGACTTGACTTGGATATATAGATAGTTTATGCTCGTATCAAGGAGCCTTGATTTGATTTGAACTTGTAGACATTTTAAACTCGTGTCAAGGAGTACTTCATTTGATTTGGACATGTAGACCTTTTAAACTCGTGTCAAGGAGTGTTTCAGTTGATTTGGACTTGTAGACCTTTTAAACTCGTGTCAAGGAGTGCTTCATTTGATTTGGACATGTAGACCTTTTAAACTCGTGTCAAGGAGTGCTTTATTTGATTTGGACATGTAAACCTTTTAAACTCGTGTCAAGGAGTGTTTTATTTGATTTGAACATGCAGACCTTTTAAACTCGTGTCATGGAGTGTCTGATTTAGACATGTAGACCTTTTAAACTCGTGTCAAGGAGTGCTTGATTTGGACATGTAGACATTTTAAACTCGTGTCAAGGAGTGCTTCATTTGATTTGACTTGTCATATTGCATAGGATGTTGTTTCTTCAAAAGACTTGCCCCCATCCTCATGATCTTCTTGTTCTTCTTCAACATGTTCTTCTTTGAGCTGATAGGACTTTTGGAATGAAGGTTCTTCGACTTCATTTGCAGTTATGCTCAATTCCATATCATGTGCTCGAGTGGCCAACTCTTCAAAACTTTTAGGTTGAATTTCTTGAAGGATATATCGGAGTCCCCATTGCATTCCTTGGATGCACAGTTCAATAGCTGATTTCTCAGGCAGTCGATCCTTGCAATTAAGACTCAAATTTCTCCAACGGTTGATGTAGTGGATGACAGGTTTCTTCTTCCATTGGCGGGAATTGGTGAGCTCAATAATGCTGACTGTTCTTCGAGTGCTGTAAAAGCGGTTGAGAAATTCTTCCTCTAAGTGCTTCCAACTATCAATGGAGTTTGCCCCCAAATCAATGTACCAATCAAACGCATTGTCTTTGAGCGATCGGACGAATTGCTTGACGAGGTGATCTCCGTACGTCCCGGCATCATTGCAAGTCTCGACGAAGTGTGCCACATGTTGTTTGGGGTTGCCTTTGCCGTCAAATTGTTGAAACTTTGGAAGTATATAGCCCATTGGCATCCTTAGATCATCAATCATTTGTGTGTATGGCTTGACATAGGTTGATGGAGACTTCGAGCCTCCTTCCAACTTGTCTTTGATGGTTCCACTGATCAGCGTCATCACTTGATCTACATGAATCATCCCTTCTGGAGAAACTTGAAAATCTTGAGCTGGAGCCTTCTCGTTTTCAACTGGCTGTTGCTTTGTGGATGTCTCGACTTCGTCTTGAACCTCTATCTGATTCTCCACAGCTTGACTAGCATCGGCTTTGTCCATCTTGTTGATCAACTCGGCAATTTGAGAATCTCGTTGTTGAACATGCTTTGCGAGTCCCTCAATGGCCTTTGTCAAACTTGCAATTTGCTCCTCCATGGTTGTAGCGTTTGTTGTCATGACGGATGCCACCTCTGAGTAGCTTGATGTTGAACGAGGCGTGGGCTGTGAAATCTCTCGTTTTGAACCTTCCACGTCTGCGCTTGTGTTGACAAGAGGTGGTAAGCCTTTCTGAATGGTTTGAGGCGTCGAGTTAGTCTTGGAGGATGCTTGCAGCTTCTTAGCCATACTCCTTGTAACTAAGCCCACACTTGATGAATCCGAAGTAGCAGTCTTCATTGCGAACGCAGAGCAGTCACTGCAACACTTTGAGGATCTTCGAGAGAGAGAAGAGATGAGAGGTAGAGAGGTCCCACCGGGCGTGCCAAAATTTGTAACAACAAATTCTTATCTGCGATTTAGACAAACAAGAAAGAATTGCACAAATATAATTTATTGAATTAAAATAAAATATTGCGGGTTACAAACTCTAATTTAATCCTCTGATTCTTCTCTCAAGAACAATATATGTTGACTTTGAATTTCGGAGTCGGGTCGTTGACTTGATCTTCTCCGGATTTGATTTTGAACTTGAATAACGTCTTCCGAGGGTCTTGCGACTTGAATCTCGGATCGAACGCAGAACTTTGACGAGTTTTGACTTGAAGATCTTGGAGTTCTTGATGGATTTGGCCCTTCAATCTTCCTTCGATGTTGATTTGATGTTAATAACGTTAATTCGAGGGTTTAGCACCGTAATCTCGAATTAAACGCTTTAACGCCTTGATTTGATGAAGAACACCTTCGATTTGATGAACTCCTTCGATTTGATGAAGAACGCCTTGAATTTGATGAAGAACGGCTTGAATATTGTAGAGAGAATTTTCTCCTACGGTTTTTCTTCTTCTTGAGTTGTGTTTTGAATTGTGTAAAGAGGGTCCATATTTATAGTGGTAGAATAAGAGTCCTACTTAAAGTCTATTTGATGATGTGGCGCGATTTGATTGGCTCTATTTAAATTGATATTTATCTCTTATAACTTGGAAGAGAAGAAATAATCCTATTGGCCAATAATTAATTGATAATTATCTCCATAACTTATTTTGCAAGAAAATTATAATTTAATTTAGACACAATTTAATTGGCTAATTTAATTAACCAATTAATTAATTTTATGCGTCTACAATGTTACGTCTTATTTTTACAATTAATGTTTAAAGTCTTTTGATAATGAGCTTATAAGCTATTATTACTCATTATAAATCTTAAATAAAAGGGTAAATTACGACCGTCCCCTGATGTAATGTCAATTTACCAAAAAAATTTATCATGTTTGGGTAATTACAACAACCTCCTGGTATGAATCTTTTTACACGTCCACTTTTGTGGTGTCAAATTTACTGGAATCATCTAGATAATGTGAAATATTTCTCCGGTTTGTACATGTTTTACCCTGTTCGAGCTCCACACTTTGAAACAAGATGATCATAAGATGTGTCACTTGACTTGTAAATATCAGATTGTGGTGCGACATTGCATTTTTCCACAAAACGTGTACAAATTAGAGAATATTCCACATAATCTAGAAGAATATGTTGAATTTATCAGCATAAAAGTGGACATGTAAGAAGATTCATATTTGGGGGTCGATGTAATTATCCAAAAAGGAGTTCGTAATTTGATCAAACCTCAGTGGGTGTCCGTAATTTGCCCACGATAAAAAGGTGGGGTAGATATATTTTTTTTTAAATATATTAAATGTTCTCCAACAGCTTATTTTTAAAAAAAATAAAATATGTGTTAATTTTTTTACCAAATACTGTGGAAGAACTTATAAACTCTTAAACATCTTATATGATTTTTTTAGCAGTTTACAAGCTTACCAAACATCCTTCTTTATTTTACAATTAACTAAAAGTTCCTCGAATATAAGTTCATTTGCAACAAGAACAACATACACAATTTTGGTTTCGATAAGTATTTATTGTGGGTTGTTTTTAGGGGAAAGTACAATTGCACCCCTGAACTATGGGGTATGTATCAAATACTCCCCTGAACTACAAAACTTATCAAAAAGCTATCTTCCATATGAAAACTTTGTCAAAGTGTACATAGAGAACCTCGAGAATTGATTCAAGTGATTTAGAGATCTTTGAGTAAAAAATTCTCCTACACTCACATGAGCTGCATCAATACGGAATACCCAAGAAAAAGAAACGAAGTTGTTGACGTGAAAATAGGAAAAACCCAATCGACGAAAAACACCACCAAGGACCGCCGGAAAGTTAAAAGATGAAAGATTAAATTGGTAAAATTGCACAGACAAATGTATTTGGCGAACAAAGGGGGTAGTTATGGCCCTATTTCGTTGAGCTTTTCATGTGTGAGCCGCACAATGAACAACGTGAAATTGTGAAAATGGAGAGGAAATTGAATTGAAAAAAATCATGAAGTGAAGCATATTAAAGGTAAGATGAAAGAAGGTACGCTTACCATGGTTGTACCGAAAAATACACCCCAATACTGGGACCAATTTTAAGGATAAAAAGGTAAATCACTTATATACTAAGCAACGGTTGACTAAAAATGGCAGGGACCACTGTGGTACATTTTGTAATTCAGGGGTGTCTTTGATACATACTCTATAGATCAGGGGTGCAAACTGTACTTTTTTCTTGCTTTTATTAACATATTCCTGCATTTTGATTTGAAAATTTGGCTCTTGATCTATTAATTGTATAGATAACAATTCAATATTAAATTCAGCATCCAACTTCCAAACTATTTTTTTATTCAAGATATAAAAAGCAAAAACGAAATCAGAAATAAGAATAATGTTGAATTCTACAAAAATTGTAGACCTATGATGCACGGAAACCCACACATGTTTCCACGTTTCGGAAACCGAAACTCCATGACACATGTTGGAATTGTTTAGGGGCCTCCGTTTTCATAAATATTTAAAAGTTTCAGGAACGTTTATGATAATAATGGAAAATTGAAAACGCTTTTCCACACAAAATAAATCCAAATTTCATTTTAAATAAAAACTCCAAATTGCATACACTTAAAAAAATCTTAAATATTATGCCTCATTTTCTCTTCTAGTGCTGTTTTAATATTTTTGTAGACGTTAATTCCATACTAAAATAAATTTATATGCCTCAGAATGTAATTTGTGGAATTATATTAAACATTATAATTTTTTTAGAAATTATGAATGCACCCCTATATTTTTGTTATTTACGCATTGCCCCACATTCCCTAACCAACTTTTTGGAAAACAGAGTCTCCCGTTGTCCGCGTTCCCGTGTCCGCGTTACATAGTTGTAGAATATTTCCAAGTTCAAAAAGTTGGTACAACCACCTCTACCAGATTTTTTTTAATGTACTACAGAATTATAATTTATAACACGTCATTTTCCCTCTTTTCTTCATTATAATAGGGTAAACTACAATCACCTCCCTGAGGTAAAGTATAATTATGAAAAGACACCTTATGTTTGAGAAATTATATCCAGCCCTTCATTTTGTTAATTTCTTACATCCACCCCCTTTTATAGGGTGTTAATGTAAGATATCTACAAATCACAGGAAAGTGGATGTAATTATGAAAAAACAAGAGATTTTTCGTAATTATACTTTACCTAGGGCCTACGGGGATTGTAATACACAAGTCATAACCAATTTTAAATAGATATACTTCTTGAATTGATTTTGTCTAAATCGACATTATATTTTAATGAGAATATAATTAGTTTTCTAGTTCCAAACCAAAAAAATAATAATTTCTTTTTGAAAACTAATTTTGATTTGTTTCATCCGACTCTTTCAATTAATTTCCATGGTAACTTGAAATATGAACAAATCGTGATGATATCATAAACTCTTGTGCGCATGCGCACAACACACACGAGAAAAATTCAATGGTTGTTTGCTTCGCCTGATGACGTGGCGCTCTAATGACAAAAACGGCCCCTCATTTATCTCACTTAATCAATGGACGGCTACGATTTGCCAACCACTTGACAACATTGGGGAAAAATAAAAGTGCTAATTAATAATTATTATTATTGCTTCTGTTTGCAGCATCTTGTGAACATATCTACTACTCCCTCTGTCCCTTTATAAGTGACGTTTTGGAGCTTTTCACACAAATTAAGGAGTCATTAAATCTTGCTATAAATTAGGAGTGATGGACTAAAATAACCTCCTATTCTCTCTCCATAACAACTATCTCCATGATTTTCTCTTCCCAATAACTAAAAATCCACCACCACTTTTTCCAACTCAATCGTATCATCTATCTTCATTATTTTATAGCGTATTTATCTTCACACCAATTAAACTATGCAGATGCAGTTAACCAAATAATTTTATAAAATTAAATCACCTAAAATCTTTTGTTTTTTTATATTCCCTCCAAGAATTCTAGTTTATATAGGCTGAAATTTATATATTCCCTCCAAGAACTCCATTTAAAAATTTCATTGATCTTTTAATTTTTTTTGAAATATTTATGGATTCCCACCAAAATTATTCTATAAAATTAATCTTGTTTTCCAAAAAAAAAAATTTACAGAAAATGGAAACACCTTCAGTTGAAACGAGCATACCAAATTTTCGTCATTTTCACTTACCTGATCTCAATGTCGATATTTCACGTTCTATTCCCGACCTTAATATCAATATATTTTCGTTCGAAAACTCCCAAATAGACTCAAGTTCTGAACTCCATTTTGAAGACGAAATGGGAGATGAAACCTTTGAACCTCATCTTATAATTAGTGAAGGTATGTTATTTTTTTATTTTTATTTTCATGCATGTCACATCATTTGATGCAAAGAAATATCTACTGGTGTTATGTTAGAAATAATAATAATAACGAGGGCCATAAGTAACAGTTCAATATGTTTAGCAATTCAATATGTTTAGCAGTAACAATTCAATTATGTTTGCCCTTTGTTGATAGGGGAAAATATCGTAGAAGCGCAAGCGGCATCAAGTGGCATACGGAAAAAGAAAAATTTAACCAATAATGAACGACAAGCCGTTTACACTATGCTACAACAAAAAAGTAACAACGGACGTTTGGGAAAAGAAGTAACGAGACTTGTGGCATCTCAATTTTCAGTCTCTATGCGTACAATTCAACGCATTTGGAAACAAACAGATTATGGTCGTGCACATGCTAACGTACATCATCGAAAGACGAAAAATTGTGGTCGGAAAAGAGTTGAGATTGACTTTGAGAGGATTCGTGGAATCCCTTTACATCGACGAACTACTATTCGTTCTTTAGCTTGCTCCTTGCAAACTAAAAAGAGCACATTATTTCGGCGTTTTAAGTCGGGAGAACTACGCCGGCACTCAAATGCGATAAAACCATTTTTGAAAGAGGAAAATAAAAAAGTTCGACTACAATTTTGCATATCGATGCTTGAACGTGATAGCATACCACATGATCCGAGTTTCATAGGAATGTATAATTTTGTCCACATTGATGAGAAATGGTTCTACATGACAAAGAAGATGAATAAGTACTATTTGTTGCCAGACGAAGAAGATCCATTGCGTACATGCAAAAGCAAGAATTTTATAGCAAAAGTCATGTTTTTTGCCGCTATAGCTCGCCCAAGGTTTGACGCACATGGAAATGAGACTTTTTCTGGAAAAATCGGGGTGTTCCCTTTTGTTACGCATGAGCCAGCTAAGAGAACTAGCGTGAATAGAGTTGCAGGTACGCTAGAGACGAAACCAATAACTTCGGTGAACAAGGAAGTTATCAGATCATATTTAATTGAAAAAGTCTTGCCAGCTATTAAGGAGAAATGGCCGAGAGAGGATGCAAGTCGTCCAATATTTATTCAACAAGATAATGCACGAACACACGTTGATCGTAATGACGAGCTATTCCGTCGAGCGGCTTCACAAGATGGGTTTGACATTCGTTTGATTTCCCAACCTCCAAATTCTCCAGATTTAAATATTTTGGATCTTGGGTTTTTTAGTGCTATCCAATCATTGCAATATAAAGAACCCGCCAAGACTGTAGATGAGCTCCTTGCTGCTGTCCAAAGATCATTTGAGGCTTTTCCATCGACAAAGTCCAATCGGATATTCTTAACATTACAATCGTGCATGATTGAAATTATGAAAGTGAAAGGTTCGAATAAATATAAGATTCCACATATTAAGAAAGCTATGATGGAGAGAGTGGGTCAACTTCCTACTCATTTAAAATGTGATTCTGAACTAGTGCAGGAAGTCTTTAATTATTTAAGTTAACTTTTGCTTGCAAGATTATGTTAAATTATGGTGATGAATTTTACTTATGTATTGGAACCATTGTTTTTATTAGAAATAGTTTGAGGGATCTTTGCTATAGCCTAAAAGCTTTTTATTTTTGCAAAGAGTTCTACAAGTTACAGATGCAACAAAAAGATCTATAATCATTGTTCCAGAACATACACCATAAACACACACATAAACAAATCAAACACACACATATGAACAAATTAAACAAAACATGGCAATATAAACCAATAGGCGCACCTTGATAATTGCATCGTCTTGCAAATACAAGAATTTGTTAAACCATATCTCAGAAAGATTTCTATAAAAAAATCTCAAAGAGAGGAAAAAAAGCAAAAAAAAAAAATACAGAGAGAGAAAAAGGAAAAACGGTGGAATTCTCTCGTGGACTATCGGCCAATTCAAATAACCTAAATACAATGAAATTCTCATAAAAAAAATAAATTACAATCTTAATAAAATTTGGGAAGGTAAATCTTCAACATAATCCTAATTACTTTATGAACTTCTTCTTTTGCAAACGTTGTTTCTTCTTCATCTTCTTCTTCATAGGGAAACTTATTTAAATCGAACTCATGATGGGAATTAAAATTCTTAGAGTATTGAATGAACATTGAGTTTTCTTCAATCTTTATTTTCTTCTTTCCCCTGTCCATAAGAGAAAATAGGTTCTAAAGATCCATCCAGTGATATTCTTAAACTACAATTTTTTTTATTGTTCTTTTCAACGTGGAATGTGAAAAGGGTTACCTGTTGATTTTCTTCAAAATTTCACTTTCACCGTAGGATGATTAATAGGAGAGAGAAATAGGTATTCCATTTAATTAGTGTTGGAGAACTTATTAAGGGTAAATAGGGAAATTGAGTAATTAATAGTCTATTGGGAATAAAAAACGTCATATAATTAGGGACACAAAAATCTCTCCACAACGTCACTTATAAAGGGACAGAGGGAGTACTATTCAATTATTGCATACCAACCCTCATTAGGAGAGTTGGTACCTAGCCTTTACCAATAGGGTAACGGTCTAGGGTTCGAGTCCCCCCTCCCCTACTTTCCCTTGTAATTGACTTGAATTTTCTCAAAAAAAAAATTATTGCATATTTTAATTTGTTTTCCTAACTAATTTTATAAAATATGATTTTCAAATGCATTGCTATTGATATATGATATAAAACATTATTATTATTATCAAGTTCATAGATTTACAAATTAAAGAATTAAAAACTATTTTGTAGTAACTTGCTTTTGAAGGTAATGTTTGAAAAATAATTTAGGATATCAATTAATAGGGGAAATGAGGGATAGCCCCCTAGTTTTGAAAATATATATGGATAGACCCAATTGATTTTTCTTCCCTAGTCAATTTAATAAATACCATATTTCCTAAATTTCTCTATCATCCGTCTCACACCCACCAAACCCCACATCTCTCCCCCTCTCTCTCTCCCCCTTTCTTTCTCTCTCTCCATCTCCTCCTCTCTCGTCAGATCTGTCCGCTCCCCACCGCCTTTCGCCGCCAGCCGCTGCTCCCCACTACCTTCCGTCGTCGGCTACTGTCCCCTCACCGCCTTCCGACGCTGCTCCCCGCCGTTTTTCGCCGTCAGCCGGTGCTCCTCACTGCCTTCCGTCGCCGGTTGCTGCCCCCTCACGGCCTTCCGCCGCTGCTCCCCACAGACTTTTGTTGCCAGCTGCTGCCCCGCCGCCCGCCGCTGCGACATTGAGTTGATCCCGACGGTATGTGAGATATACTGCTTGTGCCTAAAACCTAATCAATATATATATATATATATATATATATATATATATATATATATATATATATATATATATATATATATATATATATATATATATATATATATATATATATATATATATATATATATATATATATATATATATATATATTATATGTTCTGTTCTTGGAAGGGCTTTAATTATTATGGTTTATATTATGAATGTGTTTAGAGATTGTTGATTTAAATAGTGGGAATTTGCTATTTTGATGAGATGAAAGATGTTCCTTCTGGTAGTATATATATACCAGTTTTTTTGTTTTAAACCAAATTATTTTGAAATTCATTTGAGTCAAACAATATATAAACTAAAAGTAAATAAATAAATTAAAATTAAAACTCACTTGAACGTTTTTGGTAGGGACATAAGGAGTGTCCCAACTGGAACCTTGTGTGCCATGTGGAAGGATTCGAACCTGGTTCTAGATACTTCGAGAGGCTTAGTAGGTGAAATCCGGGTGACCCATTCAATTACATAACTAAGTAATTTAGTTACTAAATCATTTACTTATGATTAACAATTTACATAGATTTGACATAATTTAATTACTCTGGTTAATGGTTAATGGTTAATGGTTAATGATATGATGTAGTTTGTGTGAATTTTCCCCAACCGATGATATCCACTCAATGTTTTTGTGCTAGTATTCACCATTGAATTCATGTATAAAAGGCCTGATAGATGTATGAACTATCTCTAATAGTTATGATTTTGATAGTATTGTGAAACCAGTCCAAGATTGAGAGCAATATATCATCTTATTTAGATAGATTATAGATGTATGAATTCGTTGATTCCACGTCTTAATGATCCAGCACATGTAAATACCTGTAGTAATATATAGTAACATATAGTAACATTTAGTAACATTTGCATGTGACTGTGTATTTGATTTGTTTTTATTGACTATGAGTTGATTTATAATGTAAATATGTAAACTGAACTTGATTTAACAAATTGTTACAGGTCTCGGTGTTTAAACAACTTCTAGCACTATTTTTTTGTCGAGAGGACATGGTGTTCGTCAATTCAAAATAGTTCTTTTGCGATAGATCGGAGTTGCTGTCGTGTTGAAAAGTGGGATTTGAAGCTATAAATACAAACTACACTATATATGACTATACTTTTATAGATAGTCACATGTAGTCATATACATGGAGTCATATATAGTCACATGTAGTCATATACATGTAGTCATATATAGTCACATGTAGTCATATACATGTAGTTATATTTAGTCACATGTAGTCATATATAGTCACATATTGTCATATAGATATAGTCATATATATTCACATGTAGTTATATATAGTCATATATAAGTTATGTGGTGATTCTGATGTATAGTGATGTTGATGATTGCATTTTTTCAATTTTTTGTTGGGTGCGAATTGATTTATAATATCATTATTCAAATTTTGAATTTTGTTGGAGATGCAGATGAATTTTTTTTTTATAAAATCAACGATATATATAATCGGTCGACCATAACTTTGGGTAAAAAGACAGTACATGACTATAGTCTTATATAATCATATATAGTCATATTCGAAACAGTGAAGTTTTCGGGAAAAAAAAAATCAGAAAAAAAGAAAAGCTAAAAAGAAAAAAAAAAAAACTTATATAGTCATATATAGTCATATTCGAAACAGATAAGTTTTCAGGGAAAAAAAATCAGAAAAAAAAAAAAAACGAAAATACTAAATGCAGTAGCAAAAATGCTGAATGCAGTTGGGCGAAAATTGTAAATAAGGGCACAATAGTACTTTTCCCTCTCTAGGGGGTTATCTCAAAGAAAGAATTTTAGGGGTGGACCTATCCCTATTTATTTTCCATATGAGGGGTGTATATCTAATGGACCCCAATTAATAATAGATGTTAATACTTGAATCAAAATTTCATTTATGGTATCGCTCATCATTCTTCAATTTAAGGGTAAATTAGTTGAGCTCGAGCTTGAGTCCCATTTTGACAAGTTTGAGCTCGTGGAGTGTTTTTTTTCTTTTTAGCTCGAGCCGATTTTAACGACCTCGAACTTGAGCCCAAACTCATTTGAATTTTGTTTCTATTTTATTTATAAGACAAAATGCACTTTACTACCTATAAATTTTTCATTTTCACACTTTCCCCCCCAAAATTTTAAAAAATGAATATTGGTTGCACTTTGCCCCAGAAGCCAATTTTTTAAGGGCATTCTGCAACAAAAATAACATTTTAAAGGGGCAACGTGCAAAAAAATAGTGTTTTTAAGGGGCAACGTACAACAAAAATACTCAATTCCGATGAATAGTCCATTGGAGTTTTGCTATTGGCGCAACGTGCAACAAGAACAACATTTTGTAGGGGGGCATTCACTTTAAAAAAAATTAGGAGGTAAAGTGCGAAAATTAGAAATTTACATGAAGTGATTTGCAATTTTCCCTTATTTATATTATTTTTAAAAAATATGTTATTATTATTATTATTATTATTATTATTATTATTATTATTATTATTATTATTATTATTATTATTATTATTATTATTATTATTATTATTATTATTATTATTATTATTATTATTATTATTATTATATTATTATTATTATATATTATTTTAAATTAAAGATAATATATAAAATAAAATAAAAAGTAGGCTCGTGCGAGAAAAAGCTGAAGTTCGATTCATTAGAAAACTCGAGCTCGAAAAATTCGCATTCGAGTTCGAGCATTTAGATGAGCCAACGAGGCTGCTCAAGTCATTTACACCTTCATTTACACCTAGGGGTGAAAGTCGGATGGATCGGATCGGAATTAGCCTTTTCGGAAAATTTCCAAAAAAATTCGGAAGTACAAAATCAGTTCCAATTCCAATTCCAAAATTTTCGGAATCTAAAAATTCATTCCAATTCCAAAAGGCCCGGAAATTTCGGAATTTCGGAAATTTTTCGGAAATCACATAAGTTTTAAAATTTCAAAACTTAGTGGAAATTTTCTGAAAAATTCATAATTTTCCAAAAATAAGAACATTTACGTCGATAGATGTAAAACTAATAACTACTAAATTTCAGTGCAAAAAATAAATAAAAATAAACCACATTATAATATCCAAAATAAAAAAATTCTAGCAACAATTCAATATGTCAAAATTCTAAAACAAAACTTAAACCTGATGTAAAAGAAACTAGGGTTTAACGTAAAAGAATCTAAGATTTTTTTAGGTGACATTTAGCATAAAAAGTCTTTGACATGCCCATAAAACATAAATACAATTAAATCCTTAGTTTATTTTGAATTATGTAAAATAAGTATTATATATACATATATATATATATATATATATATATATATATATATATATATATATATATATATAAATATAGATTATTGATAGGGATTTTTTCGGAAAAAAATCGGAATTTTTCGGAATTACTTTCGGAAATTAATCGGATCGGAAATCGGAAATTCCAATTCTTTTTTATATTATTCCAATTCCAATCCAAAAAAATCGGAAAAATTCGGAAACCGGAATTTCGGAAATCGGAATGAAAAAAGTTGTTCCAAATTCGGAGCTTTTCGGATCGGAACCGGCGGAAATTGGAATTTCCGTTCCAACTTGCACCCCTATTTACACCCCTACTTCAGTTAGATGTTTATTTCTTTAAAATAAATAGTTCAGTGGAAGTGTTTACAGCTATAATTATTATTTTCTGATATTTTTGAAGGATAATTTAAACATATAATTTTTCATTGATAAATTAATAAGTAACTGGATAAACATCCTCTAAAAAATTAAACTCAGAATAAAAAAATAATGATTTAAATTTATTATAATTTAGGGGTTTATAATATAACTGATGATTTTGAAGAAATTAAACAGTGAAAAAAAAAAGAACCCCAATTTCTCAAATACCAAAAATTCAGTACATTTTTTTTTTCTGAAAAATGTTACTCGGGTATGCCGACGAGCACCGGCCGCCACGCTCTCCTCAACAACCGCTGACGAACCGTCGCCGACAGCGGCCGCAGCGAGCGGGTCCCACCTCTCCTCACGCCGCCGTTCTCGCCGCCCGACGGCAGCAACTCCTCCCTCACATTCTCCGAATGCCTCTCCCCGAACGCCGGCGGCGACGACACAAACAAATCCTTCAGCTTGTGCCTCGCCGACAGCACCTTCCCCTTCTCCGGCGAGCTATCTTCTCCGCCGCTCCGCCTCCGATCGGGCGAGCCGTCTTCGCAGCGGTTAGAAAACCTTCTCCCCCCGCCGCCGCCGCCGCCTCCGCCGCCGCCGCCGCGGAGGAGCATTCGGAGGGTTTTACGGCGGCGGAGGTGGACGACAGGGCTCGTCGTGGGACTCCTGGTTGGGCTTCCAGCGGCGACCGCGCACTGGGTTGCCAGGAGCTTGAATTTCTGAAGCGTCGCCATTTTTTTTCAGGGATTAATTTGCAGAAATCGATCGGATAAATGGTGAATTGAATAAATAAGAAAAAGTTTGGGGGTATATATGGAAATAATATTTAAGGGATGAATGTGGAGAGAATGGAGAAGTGAGATCTGGGCATGTTGTGAAGAGTACTGACCGGCGAAGTATTATTCTCTCTTTCTTTATTATTATGTTTGTGTATATATATATATATACACATATAATTAATATTATATAAATATTAAATAGATAACCTATACTTCCCTGTTTCAACTGTCTTTTTTTTAAATTATTTTTGTTCCATATTATTTGTCACTTTACATTTCTTTTTTTTGAGTAATTCAAGTCATTACAAGGGGAAGTAGGGGAGGGGGGACTCGAACCCTAGACCTTTTACCCTATTGGTAAGGCTAGGTACCAACTCTCCTATTGAGGGTTGGTGTCACTTTACATTTCTAATAGGGTAAATAGCACTTAACCCCCTTGTGGTTTGGGCATTTTGCACATGACCCCCTTGTGGTTTGAAATTAGGCACATAACCCCCTTGACCTTATGGTATGAAATTAGGCACATAACCCCTTGTGGTTTTGAAATTTTGCACATTACCCCCTTATGGTATGAAATTAACACATGACCCCTTGAATAGAAAATTGGAAAAGACTAAATTACCCCTATCAAGTCAAAATTTCTTGTTTTAATTTAAAAATAATTATTCTATAAAATAAAAGGCTTAATGTACTTTTTTGTAAAATGAGAAATATAATATATTATCGTGTTCTTTTTAATTTTACAGCACAAAAGGTATATAATACTAGTTATTGTACGATTGACAATTTATTCGATTTTAAAAATCAATTGAAAATATTTAACATGTCATTAATTATGATTATTATATTACTATTTCTATATAATATAGTATATTATAGTTGTTATCGAACTTTAATTTTTTTAAGAAACAAAGTCTTTATTTCTTTTATGAAAAATTCTAAAAAAACATTTCTCTATTGTTGAAATGAAAATGAAATTATATATATATATATATATATATATATATATATATATATATATATATATATATATATATATATATATATATATATATATATATTTATATTTCTCATTTTACAAAAAAGTACATTAAGCTTTTTATTTTATAGAATAATTATTTTTAAATTAAAACAAGAACTTTTGACTTGATAGGGGCAATTTAGTCTTTTTCAGTTTTCTATTCAAGGGGGTTATGTGCTAATTTCATACCATAAGGGGGTCATGTGCAAAATTTCAAAACCACAAAGGGGTTATGTGCCTAATTTCAAACCTCAAGGGGGTCATGTGCAAAATTCCCAAACCACAAGGGGGTTATATGCCTGATTTCAAACCACAAGGGGGTTATGTGCAAAATGCCCAAACCACAAGGGGGTTAAGTGCTATTTACCCTTTCTAATACTACATTAATTGTGTAATTATCAATTTTACCCTTATTAACTATCTCCAACACTCTCTCACATTAATTATTGGCAGGGTATTTTAGTATAAGAACATATATTTTTCTAAAATTAAGCAATATTTATTGAGATCCTTAATCCTTGTGCAAAAGCTAAAAACCACAATTATAAAGGATAAAGGAACGGAGGGAGTAATTAATATTATATAAATATTAAATAGATATAAAGTGTGAATTTATATTAGTAATTGTTTATGTGTGTGTGGAATTCGAGGAGTATGGGTGAGTGAAGTGTGAATTTAGAATATGAAGGGTTTTAACTTATAAAAGGGTAAATAGCATTTCAACCCCTGTCGTCCGAAATTTGTGCACATCATTTCTTGTACTTTTAAAATAAGCAAATGAACCTCGGATTATTTTTAACATAAGCGCATAATCCCCTTGTGGTATTCCACTTGCCAAATAATCATGGTCGGTCGTTAGTAAGAGAATTTTTTGAAAATATAAGGTTATGTACTTATATGAAAGTATAAGGGGATCATGTGTTTATATTGAAATCATAAGAAGGTGATACGCAAAAGCTATTTACCCGACTTTTAAATTCATCGAGGATGTAATCTGCTTGAGTATTTCTAAAGTGCTAAGAATAAGATTGTTATGATCTCAGAAAAAAATGTTATTACATAGATCTAAAGAGATTTTATTAATTTTATTTGAGCGTCGATCCAATTCACATTGAGATATTCTATATTGCACCTATACCAATCTTAATGTGATTTACATCTTATCTCACTCGATGTTACATTTACGAAATGGAATAATATATGCATAATCACTCGATGTTATATTTATGAAATGGAATATTATATGCAAAACCTGTTAGACCAATCCTGATGTGTTTACATTTCTCGCGTGGTTCGCAAATTATTACATAGAACAAACTCGTTATTCTCGTGGATAAATTACGTTTGGTACCTTCCATTATACAATCTTGGATAAATTACGGCCACCGCCTGAGGTAAGATCAACCTACGAAAAAACCTTTGGGTAATTACATCATCAACTATGAATTTTCTAAAACGTTCATCCTTGTGGTGTCAAATTTAGTGGAATCTTCTAGATTTTGTAGATATTCTCTAATTTGTACCCATTTAACTCCATTCGAGCTCCACATTTTGAAACAAGATGATCGTATGATGTGTCTGTTGTCTTGTAAATATCAGATTGTGGTGCATCAACCAACCCTCGTTAGCAGAGTTGGTACCTAGCCTTTACCAATAGGGTAAAGGTCTAGGGTTCGAGCGCCCCCCCCCCCCCCCCCCCCCCCCCCCTCCCCCCCCTACTTCCCCTTGTAATGGACTTGAATTTACTCAAAAAAAGATTGTGGTGCATCATAAGCTGCATTTTTACACAAAACGAGTACAAACTAGAGAACGTTCAGCGAAATCTAGAAGATTATATTGAATTTGACATCATAAGAATGAACGTGTAAGAATATTCATAGTTGAGGGAGGTGGTTATAATTATCAAAAAATAAGGGGATTTTTTGTAATTTGATCGTATATCAGGGGTGCCCGTAATTTACCCTACTATGTGTCAATCTTTGCCAGCAGAAGAGAATCTATAATCATGAAACATCCCACATTCGGACAATTTTGGTGCTCACTAAATAGGATGTTTGACAAGAGTCCTTTTTATTGCAAATTTTAATATTTTACCCAAAAAAAGAAATTAATTGATGGGGCGTGATTTTAGTTTTGAGAAATATTTGAAGTAACAATCATTGCAAGTTCAAATCAGTTTCAAATTTCCAGAAAAAAAAAAAAAGAAAAAAAAAGGTACAATAATTGCTGCTGCTGTATTTAGTTATTATTGGAGTTTGTAACAAAATTGAAACTCAAAAGTTTTTTGAAAACTTTGATGATTTAAGACTTAATAATAGTATCTTCCTCTTTTCGGCAGGACCTTTTACATTTCAAAAATATTTGGTGCTAAATCATTCGTTGAACAAAGTTTTGCTATGTTTTGAAGCAATTTTAATGTACGAGTCGGATCACGAAAGCGTCGACTAAAACAATTTAGTACTCACTCACTCACCCTACGTCACAATATTTATCATTTTAGAGAACTTTTTATGTTTTTAAATTATTAACACTCTTTCAATTATGTATCAACTGCACTAATTCTAGGCGCTTTGGCCGAAATGGAAATTCAAATTCATCTCGAGAAATGCAGATTTTGCTTCCCGTAATTTGGCTTCGTGAGCTTCTTTAGATAGTTTAAACTGCTTTCGTGACGGAGGTTTCCCTCTTTCAATTTTATTGAATGTTTTAATTATCAAAAAAATAAAAAAATACTTTAATTCTTTTTTTTTCATAAAACAAATAATAAATAAAAATCAATTCAACTGCACAAATTCAATAACTTTTTCATGGACAATTAATGAAAAATGATATTTTAATCATTTTCTATGTTTTTGATTATATAACTATTTATTAATTTTCTTAACTGTACAACAAACTCAAAATGACAAATATTTTGGTACGAATGGATTTTTTTTGTTTTTACAATGTTCGTTCAAATAAAATGCTTTAATATGTTGTTTCATAGCGTCTCAAAACGCTTTTTAACTGGGGTTAGGGTTCATCAAAATTCCGCCTACCTTTTCCCCCCACATTTGCAATAAATTGAAATACTTCAAAGATATTACTACAAGCTCACCAAAATTGTAACATAAGTGGATGCCAGAAAGGCTTACGTGAACCTCGAAATAGAACGTGAATATACGAAAAATGAAAAGAAATATACACGCACCTGCACAATATGTACATGCGGGTCCCACCAAACTAGTAACAACTGATATCTTTGAACTATCTCGTTCCGGATTCGAGATCTTCAACTGGCAAATTCGAAGTACCGGATAACGATGAATTCATCGACAAATTGCTGTTTCTTCGAGTCGGCTGGATTTCAACCTGAGTTTCGGAGGTTTGCACATTGTTTGTATTATTTGCTCGCGAATCCTCCAACATTTGCAAATATGTGTGGGTCCTCCACCCTACATGGAATCAAAGCATGATTGCTCCATAAAATTAGAAATGCAATCAATAAGTTTATATCAAAAAAATATTAATAATAAATCCATATATTTGCATATAATTGCTGTTTTTTTTTTCTCTTTTTTTTTAATGAAAGAACTCGCAGCCAACAGCCAACCATATAGGTGCACTGTGTAAATCTCAATTATATTACAATTCCCATTTTTTTAAATTTGGACCGAAGAATTTAGAGGTAAGGATTTCATGAAATCAATGATAATAAATCCTTTTGAGCTTCTAAATATTAGTTTAAAAAATCAGAAAAATCAATTTCAAAGCATTAGCTCTCAATTGGAACTAAACTTCGAGTTCTATGCCAAATTCAGAGTCGTCTGAAAAAAATCAGCTCAATTATTCATTAGACTCTCCCAAGTAAAGAAACCACGACGAATAATGAAAAAAACAAACAAAGAAGAAGAAGAAAATACCGTGAACGTGATACGGAGGTGGGAAGAACTGCAAATAGCAGAAAGTGGCCACTACTAAACCTGCAATAAAAAAATATACTTCCATTAAACTAAGGTAATAATATATCATTACAACTTCTTATATAAATATCAGTTTATGAAAATAAAAATAAAAATAAAAATAAAAATAAAAATATCAAATAGACGAACCCAGTAAACCTCCTGCAAACACATCCTGCCAGTGATGCTTATAATCATCAACACGAGAAACACCAACAAGAGAGGCGGCAAGTAGCGGAAGAAAGACGAGGCATAGTTTTGCGGCGTGACCTTTTTGATCAAACGCCTTTATCTTACCGGATAAATACAGTGACAAAAATCCCAGCCCGGCAAACGACCCTATATGATCGTATTTCACGGTGCATTATGTATGGTTGTGATTAAAAGGATATTAACGAAGGTTTATTTCTGAAAATAGGAAAATTCGGAAGTCACAGTTTCGGAAATTGTAATAATTTTTTTCCAAAATAAAAAAAAATTCGGATTGGAATCGGCGGGATTCAGAAACTTTCAATTTTTTGTAACCTGAAATGTAAAATACATTATAATTTTGACGATTTTTAGTGTAATTTTTGGAAAAAAACAAGAATCCGAATTTTCCGAAATTAAAATTGGATTGGAAATCGGAATCTCATATATATATTCATATTCTAAACTAAAAGAAATCGGAAAAATACAAAAACGGATTTTCGGGATTCGTAACAAAAAAAATATTGTTCCAAAAATCGGAATGTTTTTGGGATTGGAATCGGCGGAAAGCGGAAATTCCGTTCCAAGGTGAAAGTCACGAATCCTCAAATACTGCTATGCTATATTGCTATATAGAAACTCGCCAATATGAAAACAATATAAAAATGTGAAGAAGAATTTCGTGCTTACACGAAGTATGGCCACTAGGAAAGCTCTTATGCCCTTCCCTTATGAGATGTTTGTCACCGTTACAAATAACACCTCCCCATTTATCGTACAGCTGAAAAGCTATGTAACATTATTTAGGTGAATCAAAACGGGGCAGTAAGTTCTATACTAGAATATTAAATAAGCAACGAATATGTATGTATAGTCCGTATATACATATGTATGTATATATACAGTTAGCTTACATCTATGCCATCTGGAAAACATCGCCAGAAGAAGTCCGGCCGAGGTCGACCAACTGCGTCTTTTATAGCATTAGTTAGTACCCCCGTTATGACAACGGCAAAAAAAATCCCTGAACAAATACACCGCTCGATTTTTAGTCGTAAATTTTGGTTATTAATCGATCACGAGAATATTTTTCGAAAAGTAGCAAAGATCTGAAATTACGAGTATACCTAACATGCCATGGTGAAGATCATATACATCCCTTCGACGAAGATAGAATAGCAGAAAAATCACAACTGGCAACAGAACCGAATATATCTACAGCATTAAAGAAAGTCAAACGTATCCAGTTGACCTTACTCAAGAAACGGAGAAGTCAAAGGGTGCAATTTTGACTTACCGGGACAGCCCATATGGGAATAGTGTTGCTCTTGTGAGGGTATTTCAGATCAGACATCATATCTTTACCAACAAAGCGGTAAAACGGATGTATCAAATTCAGACCAATCCAAATGAATACGAGGAATACGAGTATTATCCAGTCATGCATATGTGTCCTTGCTACTCTTACTCCATGGGACCGTACTGTATGATTTCCGAGCTGTGCTTCCCACATTTCGCTCTGCAAAATCGTAATAGAAATTCTCTTTTAAAGATAGATACAATACTATAAGGCCTCGTTTGCTTAGAGTTATTAAGCTCAATTAACTACATAGTAGGCGATAGTAAGATGTTTGGTTGATGAGATTCGTATTTAGTCAAGCCCGCTACTACACTTAAAGCCCGCAATTAAATGCTATTATTTGGTTAAATTAGTAGCACCCCTCCCCATGCGATTAATTTTGTAGGGGATGATTAAACGAGAAAAAAAAATTGTCCTTAAAACAATATCTTAATTTTGTTAATTAAAAGACTTTTTAGACAATTCACATTTAATACCAGAATTTAACAAATTTAATACAAGATTTAATATAACGAATCAAACATCTTACTAACTAAACAATTAAGTTGTTAGTGGGATATTAATTCAATCTCACCTAATCCAATGTAATCCGATATAAGTAAGAAAACGAGGCCTAAAAGATCTGCCACAAATAGAGTACAACAAAATTGTATAGTACTTCAAGAGCTTCATAAATCAAACTGAAGTAAATAAGGGCAACCAAGAAACGAATGGACCTTGCCCTCGTATGTTTCTTTCACTGCTACAAAGGTTTAAGAAAAAAGGGGCGATCCCGAAAATCAATTTCACTACTAAATATCCAATGAATAAAATAAAACAAAAGTACTAAAGATTTATGGGTACCCGGTTGTTGGTCTTGAATTCTATCAAAGGGAAGTGCAGCTGGGAAAACCAATCACCATTGCCCGCAGAAGTATCCGGGCTCTGTATTCAAGAAAATCGAAAACATATCACCGAACACAATCTTTTAGTTAGTCGTACAGAATGCTAAGTAACCTTCGTTGAATCGAAATGTTCACTTTCGTTCAACTGATGAATCGTTCTATATTATAACATTGCACGGCCATAGACATTCAATTATTTCTTAAGATAGAAGTCTACCCTCAATTAGTTAAAAATCGAGTCTCGCTTAAAGTCAGAATTATGATATGGTGAATCCAATTATTCCCATAGGGATCTAGAATTCAATGCTAAAATTAAAATCACGATTCATATCAATTATGAAGAAAAAAGATAATTTCTCAAATAGGAATGAGATGAACATAGATAAACAACATCAATTTACGAGATTCTGAACCCAAGAAATACCGTACATACAATTAAGGATAACACGAGACAACGCACTAAATCAAACTAAAATTAAGAAGAAATGTAGGCAATTTCATAAGAAGAAACCCCCAAAAAAAAGACCTGGAACCGAAAAAAACTTCGAAAATTGCTAAATCGAAAGGCGGATCCCAAATCCCGCCACCGCATGATTGATGATTCGACGGTGAAGAAAAAGCAAATGCAAAAACGAAAATCGGAGCTAAATCATGCGGCCCAAATAATGTACAGTTGAAATCCGATATTTAAAAAAGACACTGTTCGTGAGAGCAACACAAATATTTTTGCAAAGCAGTAGTTAAATTCGGGTCCACCAATGGTGACCCCAGCGAAACACACCCCCACCCCACCCCTACCCTACCCCATCCCACAAATAACTGTGCGGAAATATAATAGAGAATAATACATTTGACATAGGAAAAAATAGTATAAAAATGGGGGGAAAGAAAAAAAAAATTGTACCTTTTCGAGGGCTTTTTTTTGGGGGCGGAATTGATCGTGGGAGCGACAAACGTAATAGGGTTTGCAAAATGTGAAGCCGTGGGTATCGAGTTTCAGAATGTAACGAGGAAGATACGTTGACGAAAGGGGTGTGTGTGTGTTTTGAAGTGGTTTGAGGAGAGTTCGCCACGTCAAATAAATACGGCAACTTTTGTTATAGGCTCGAGCTCGAGCTCGAATCGAGCTGAGTTTGTCGAGCTCGAGGTCAATTCATGTTATATTTTTTTTTATATATAATTTTTACATAATATTCATTTTAGTTTTTATCGTAAATTATTTATATGACAAATAAAAAATATATATAAAAGCTTGTGAGCTAGCTTGTGACTCGTGAGGTTATGAACAGTTAAAGATGGGCTCGAACTTTTGTCGAACAAACTCATCGAGCCCATGAGCCGACTCAGCTTATTTACACCCCTAGTCTCTATTTACAATTTATGCGGTGTGATTAATTTTTATTTAGAAATTGTTATGTAAATGTATGAAATAGAAAAAAACAAATTATTTCAATGGGTGGTTATCGGCCGATAATTTGCAACCGAATTATTTCGGCAACCGTTGTCCTACTCACAATTGTCGGGTCGATACTGGTTTTACATATTTGCAACAGTCGGTTGGTTGGGTCGGGCCGGTATTCAACCGCCCTAACCCATGAACAACCGTATTGATTCCTGTATGCAAATTACAAAAATTATCTCCCTACCTATATTCCCTCTCTCTTTCAAAATTACTCAAAACCATTTCTTTTTATGTAACTAGTATTTCTTCCCGTGCGATGCACGGGGTGACAATTTAAAGAAAAGAAAATAATTATTTAAACACATGACATTAAAAATGGCTATATTTGAAGGTAATATTAAGTGAAAATTTATCTATAACTGGAAAAGGCCAAAAAAATTCATTTGACCATTATCCACCATACATTACCGTTTGGGGTCTTTTTTCTCTCCTAAATCGAATACCCAAAAAAAACTTTTTTTTTCCAAAATCAATTGAATCGGCGGGCAACAACCAGGTTTCTCCATAGATCGTTCATATGAATCCTCTAAGGTAACCATTTTGTTCATAATTTTATCCATTATTGCGTCTTTTGTTCTGAATATTGTGTCTTTTGTTGCGAATATTACGGGAACTAGAGTCGCGAAGGACCGGGGTAGCTCCATCGATCTTTTGTCTTTTTGTGCTTAATTGCGTTGTGCAAATATTGGTTATGAAGAACAAAGAACAATTGTCGTCGAATTTGGAAGAGAATTTAATCAAATTTAGAAGATAATTTTGTCAATTTGGAAAGTGAATATTGTGGCTTTGGGAACCCTAAGTGAGTAGTAGTGAAAGCGGGATTTTAAAGTGGAAAAAGTAAAATGACATGTACACCCTTAATTCGGCGGCAATTAGCCCGAAAATACACATTCGAGGCAATTTGCACCGAATTATATATTTTTAAGAGGGCAGTCTCATTTTTCTATTTTTAGGGGGGAATGTGCGAAAATGACATTTTTTGAGGGGCAAAGTGCAATTTACGCTTTTTAATATCACATTTTGTTTCTGTTTTTTTTTCTTATTTTAATTTTTATGGAATATAAAACAATGGATTCATGTATACGCGAAACATGCAAGCAACCATATATGTGCACTGTGAAAATGAATCTTCATTCTCGTGTAATTGTTCTAATTATACGTAGAAAGTAAATCACATTAGAATAACTTTTCTGTAACAAACTCAACGACATAACAAGCCGAGTTGACTAAAATAATTTGAATTAACTCAATGGTTTGACCACATACTTTCTATCTCCACCAACGATACTATTTTTAAAATTTTCAAAAAGTTTCAAAATTTCTAATGGGTGAAGCAAAGAAACGGGAAGAACAAAATTAGGGCGTTTTATGAATGAGAAATAGCAAAGATCTAGGTTGTTGTTATAGCTTTTGACTCTGCAACATGGTCCATACAGTAAATATATTATTAAATATTTAATTAATTTTGACTAAGTAAAATAAATAAGTATTTGATATGTCCAATTGGGCTGACCCAATGGCCCTACAATTTCCTTATATAATGGGCCACGAGTCCAATATGGAAGACCACAATCACCGAGGCCCAATCACTTTCAAATAAGGTTTGGGCCCAACAATTTCATTTAAGCTATAAATAAATGTTTGAACTTATTCCTCAAGGTATGTCCTATTAACTGAGCAATACTATCAACTGTATTCTCTGGACTATTTTCACTATCCGCACGTCTGACTTGAGCGTTGGAGAGGTTTTCGTCGGATCAACCCCCGACCTAGTTCATGTGTGTTTATTTCGCAGGGACCTCAGGATCATCAAGTTATCAAGCTACTGATCCGCTTTGCTCTCCCAGCACGTTTTCTACACTACCCCAGGTGATCTAAACTTTAGCATCATCATTTTGGCGCCGTCTGTGGGAACAATGCAAACCAGATCACGTAGCCAACAAGATCCTCCTGAGGCGTCTGCTCGGAGAGAAAATGACACAGCTAACGACCTCCCACCTCGTGGAGGCTCTGGCTTGCCACCTCCTCCACGTCCCATGGATCCGCCTCGCGAGGTTCAGGTGATCCCCTCTCGGGACCCACCACTCGCCGATCCACCACTCCCTGCTCCTCGAATGGTTCAAATAACCGAGGATGCGCTTCAACGCATGATAGCAGAAGTTTCAACTCGCGCTGCCACAGAGGCCGTGACCCAATATATCGCCACGATGGGAGCACCTCCCAACGCGATACCAGCACCTGCTCCACATGTGGAGCCACCTATGGCACCACCGCCATCGACTCCCTGGGGGCTTACATCTGCCCCCAAAATATTTCGCTCGCCAAGGGTTATCGACTCCCTGGGGGCTTACATCTGCCCCCAAAATATTTCGCTCGCCAAGGGTTATCGACTCCCTAGGGGCTTACCTCTACCCCCAAAATATCTCGCTCGCCAAGGGTTATCGACTCCCAGGGGGTTTATAGTGTCCCCAAAATATTTTGCTCGCCATGGGTCATCGACTCTCTGGGGGCCTACTTCCGCCCCCCCTCGAACGGTTCAGATAACCAAAGAGGACCTTCAGCGTATGATCGCCGAAACTTCAACAATATCAACTTCTACTTGCTCCGCTAACGGTTCAGATAACCTACAAGGACCTTCAGCATAAGACTGCGAAAGCTTCAACTCGTGTTGTCACTGAAGCAACGACACAACCGTGTGCATTCACCTCAGACCATAGGTCTCGAGCGCCTCATCCTACAGTGGGTGGTTAACCCATCCCAAGGTTGGGCATCACCCTTACCTTTCAACCCCAAGTGGGTTCACATCACATCGCAAGAGACGAGTATAATCTTCCTACTCAAAAAATAGAACATCCCAAGGGGTGAACATCAACCACCAAAAAAAAAAAAAAAATAGTAAAATCGCGCACGCGAAACCCCAGAAGAAGATGAAGAAAAAAGAAAAAAAAAAAGAAGAGAAGAAGAAAGAAAAAGAAAAAAGAAGAAGATGAAAAAACAGAAGAAGAAAGAAGAAGAAAAAAGAAGAAGATGAAAAAACAGAAGAAGAAAGAAGAAGAAAATAGAAGAAGATTAAAAGACATAAGAAGAAAGAAAAAGAAAAAAGAAGAAGATGAAAAACTAGAAGAAAAAAGAGGAAGATGAAGTAGAAGAAAAAAAAAAAAATTGAGTTGCGTCGCGCGCCCCGCGCCCCAGCAGCCAGCAAGCGCGCGCCCCGCTCCCCTGCAGCCAGCGCGCGCGCTCCCCGCTCCCCACCAGCCCGCGACCGCGCGCCCCCCGCCTCCAACAACCCCGCGCGTGCGCTCCCCGCTTCTCGGCAGCCCCGCGCGCGCGCTCCACGCTTCCCGGCAGCCCCGCGCGGGCGCTCCCCGCGCACCAACACGCGCACGCCTCGCGCCCCGCCCCCCGATGCGCATGCACGCCCGAGTCCCGCTCCCCAACACGCTTGCGCGCGCCCCTGCAGCCTCCAACAACCCCGCGCGCGCGCTCCCCTCTTCCCGGAAGTCGCGCGCGCGCACCCTTCGCACCAACACGCGCGCGCCCGCGCCCCACCCTCCGACGCGCGCGCACGCCCTGCTCCCCGACACGCGCGACCGCCCACGCCCAGCACCACGACACGCGCGCGCCCGCCCGCGCCCCGCTCTCCCACGTGGCCCCCCTACACTCTTGCCGGGTGCGCCCTCGCGCCCCTCTCCGCGCCTAGCGCCCCGCGCCCCGGTTGCCCAGCAAGCCCGCGCCCTGTTCCCCGTGCGCTCAGCTAGCCTACGCCCCGCGCCCCATCATGCGCGCACTCTGTGCCGCCAAAAAAAAAAAAGGCGAATGAATAATAATATCTTTATTATTATTATTATTCGACGACAATGATTAACACAAAACTACAACACTGATCTACTCCCAACTCGATTTCGCGCCAATTGCTCAACGCACGCTCTAACATCTCCAACTGTGATATGTGCGTGTGCTCCTCCTCCACCGCGGGACCTCCATTCGCGCCCGCAATCTCGATCCACGTGATCCTCCACCGTGCGGCATCAATCCACACGTGCGTCCTAGATACGCGCGCCGCTCCACAGCCGTTGCGATACAACTCGCTCGGTCCTACGAACATCGATAAGCGCACGCACCTCCCTCCTCTCACTTAATCTCGCGCAACTTCCACTGCGCACCACATAATCGCGAGGGAATTTCTACGCGCTCTACTAAATTGCGCAAGGATTCTTAATGCACTCCACCCAATAGAGCTCGCTCTCCGCAGAGAAAATAAAAAATATTAATGCTCTACGCCACGAGGAGCCAAGTCGCTCGGTAATACCAACCCGCAGCGAGACAACTCCCATGAGAAGCAAACTCGCTCGGTCCTACAAACCCGTTGCGAGACAACTCCCATGAGGAGCCAACTCCATCGGTATTAAGAACCCGCAGCGAGACAACTCCCACGAGGAGCCAACTCGCTCGGAACTACAACCCGTAGCGAGACAACTCCCACGAGGAGATAACTCGCTCGGTCATATAACCCGTTGCGAGGCAACTCCCACGAGGAGCCAACTCCCTCGGGTCTACGGAACCACAGCAAGATAACTCCCACGAAGAGACCACTCGCTTCGTCCTATAACCAGTTGCGAGGCAACTCCCACGAGAAACCAAATCACTCGGCACTACAAACCCGTTGCAAGGTAACTCCCAAGAAGAGCTACCTCGCTCGGTAATAAGACTCGCCGCGAAACAACTCCCACTAGGAGACAACTCGCTCAGAGCGACCTCGATACGCACGCTCCTCAGTCGCGCGTCATCCAATGCTTCTACAACTTCGTTGCGAGACAACTCCCATGAGGAGACAACTCGCCCAAAATTCAATATATAATCGCAAGCTCAAGATAGCACGATTACGACCCTAGAAACACTTAGAAATATTATGGGAATCTATATAGCCTGGCCAGCTTGATTACTCAAATTTATCTACTTGTTTTCGATGGGTCCTTCATTAAAACGTGGCCACGGTCCAAACATACTTACGACCCACGAGGTCTAACAAAGGGCACGATCCCCATATAAAAATCTTGAGAGCCTGATCCCCTCCTCAAGTACATCACGCAGAAGGCTATATGTAAACACATACAAGCAACGCGTCAAAACATTGACAATGTCGATAAATAACAACTCCCACGAGGAGAATACTAGCTCCGTGCTATAACATCATCAAGAGACAACTCCCACGAGGAGATAACTCGATCAACTCTATTACCCCACGACGAGACAACTCCCACGAGGAGATAACTTGATATGTGCTACCACATCGTCGTGGGACAACACCGACGACTCAAGTCACTTACATCGCGACAACTTGGTCGCGCTACGCGCCAACGCGCCTTCACGCCCCTCCGACACGCGCTCCAACGCATTTTCGCTCACCATCGACTACTACAATTTTTACTCTCGACACGATATGTCACCCATTTCAACATGGCCCCCACATCGACTCGAGAGTGGGGGGCTTAATGATATGCCTAATTGGGCTGACCCAATGAACCTACAATTTCCTTATATACTGGGCCACGAGCCCAATATGGAAGACCACAATCACCGAGGCCCAAACACTTTCAAATAAGGTTTGGGCCCAACAATCTCATTTAAGCTATAAATAAAGGTTTGAACTCATTCCTCAAGGTATGTCCTATTAACTGAGCAATACTATCAACTGTATTCTCTGGACTATTTTCACTATCCGCACGTCTGACTTGAGCGTCGGAGGGGTTTCCGTCGGATCAACCCCCGGCCTAGTTCATGTGTGTTTATTTCGCAGGGACCTCAGGATCATCAGGTTATCAAGCTACTGATCCGCTTTGCTCTCCCAGCACGTTTTCTACACTACCCCAGGTGATCTAAACTTTAGCATCATCAGTATTGTTCATAAGATTTTCGAAAAAAATTGAATTCTTCCAAATTATTATGGAAAGTAATATCGGATCGAAAATCTGATATTCCAATTATCATATTTATACTTTGAATTAAATAAAAATAAGAATAAAAACAAAATCGAAAATATATATAATTTTTCAAAATTGGAACTTTTCGAATTGAAATTATTGGAAATTGGAAAATCCGTTCTACTTCTACCATTTCACCCCTAACTTTTAATAATTTCTTACAAGTTTTTTCTTTATTTTTCTTCTATAATCTTAATTATTACATTCATACAATTTAAATTATCCAATATCTTTCAATGTAATACATTTTAACTTATATTAACAATCTTATAGTCGTATAGATTTTGCAACAAATATAATAGGAATATAATTTAATGCAAATCTGATTTCACAATTTCGATTAACTCAATACCCCATATATGAAAAAAAGTTGGACCATTTTCTCCCTCCTTTATATAAACCAATGTTTCTTTTCTCTCAAACACACACAAGTTCTACACACATACATTTATACATACAAATATATATATAACATAAAATATATCCAAAGAAGATTAATTATGATGGAGAAGGGTGGTGTGGCTAGCTTTGTTGCCTTATGGGCGGTGGTGATGGTGGTTGTGCTGGCGGCGGCGGGGGTGCAGGAAACAGCGGCGGCGGATAAGATTTGCAAACCTTGGAAGCTGCTCGAAAAGTGCCTGCCGGCGTTTTTCGGGGCGGAGGAACCGACGCTGGAGTGCTGCGACCAGGTGAAGGCTCAGTCGCCTTGCTTGTGCGAATATCGAAGACACCCTTCGACCACGCGGTACTTCAACTCGCCCAACGCCGACAAGCTCGTCCGCGCCTGCCGCGTCGGACCGAGGTTGTGTATTTTCTGACGTGGAGGAGTGTTTGTAGTATGGTTAAAAAAATTTAATTTTGTTGAAATGGATTGTTGTGTTGTGTGTAATTTGTTTAATTTGCAATAAGATAAAATTTTAATATATATCACATTTTTTATTTTTTATTTTTTTTTTCTATTTTTTTTAAGGAATTCACAAATTATAACTATATATATATGCGCACGGCATAAATGAATCTCCATTCTTGTGCAATAGTTTGTTAAAGTATACGAGGGATGTAGATTACACTAGACATAATTAAATTATGTGTAACAAACTCCGCATAAAAAGTTGCGTTAATGAGCGAAATGATTCGATCTCGATCGTTTGGTCGATCGTTTGACCACACGCTCTCTTTCTCCATCAACGAGACTATTCTTATGGGTTTTTTTTCTCCCTATTTAACGTAGAAAGGAAAAACTTATATATAGGGTAAATTACAACCTCCCTGAAGTTAACTGTAATTATAGATAAACCCCTTTTGTTTGAGAAATTATATCCAACCTCCTTCAATTTGTAAATTTTTTACATTCATCCCCTTATAAAAGGGTGTTACCGTAAGACATTTACCAATTTCAAGGGAATGGATATAATTATTGTAAAATGAGGGGCTCTTTTGTAAATAAATCTTACTTCGTGGGAAGGTTGTAACTTACCCCTTATATATATACTAGTAACTCACCCGTGCGATGCATGGGAATTAATTCAAAAAAAAAAATGAGTTAATGTATAAAACCAATTGAGAAAAAATATGTCGAGAATGTAAAGAATACAATTGAACAAAAATAACAAATTCGTATCTTAATTTATCAATAAAAAATCACCTTAAAAAAATAAATTGACAATGTTCTAAACAACATCCACGTTGAAGTGTAACAAATAACTCAGAGACTGAAATTAAAGCAATGCACCGGTCTTACACGTGAATCTGGATGTTGTTAACGAAGACCATGAAACTACAATTAGATTTACGATCAAAGGACGAATAACCTATTATTTTTCATCATTTCAATATATATATATATATATATATATATATATATATATATATATATATATATATATATATATATATATATGTGTGTGTGTGTGTGTGTGTGTGTGTGTGAGAGAGAGAGAGAGAGAGAGAGAGAGAGAGAGAGAGAGAGAGCATATCAAAAAAAAATATTCGATTATTCAAGTGGAAATATATTACATGTTGCGAATAAAACTGAACACACATAGAGTGTACACGTTGAAATAATAAAGAAATATGAACATTAATATTCTTTGGAATACTCACCGGATTCGCCCTTGATGAAAATCTTTATTCCAGATCTACTCTTTACTCGAGACAACCCTACGTACAATTGACTGTGACTAAAAACGGGCCTTGGTAGGTACTGTTAGAGTAGGTGACCAACAAGCCAACATGTGGCTGTGGTCTTTCGTATTTATTATTGTAATAAACGAACCTTTATTCGTATTAATGATAAAACACCTTGGCATTCTATATCTTTGTCCCTTTGTCACAAGTATAGATATAGTCATTACAGTTATTACAAGTACTAGTAATTGATCGTTAGGATTGTGAGATGTTTACTTAAGTATTATAACTGTTAAACATGTTCCTAGTCGAAGGGTTACGCCACTAATGAGGATATCGGCATTTCCCATTAAGAGACTAGCACTTAGTGTATGTGTACTGCATCTCAACAGTAAACGGTATTGTGATATCGGTATGCATAAGTGGGTGCTCGTAAGTTGACGAGTTCACTGAACTCCCTCACCCTAGAAATCTCTAAGTGGTTCCCAATAATCGAGTAGAGATATCTATGGTATAGTTGTACACCATTAGTCCTTATGACCTAGACATCACCGTGACTTCACTAGAGGACCAGTTGTATCGTGACCTGTCCCTGAGTTCCACCGAGGACCATCCCAAGGGTCAGTGTTCGTGCAGTCCGAAATCTAGTGGGAGGTCTGTGCATTGTAGTCGGGGATTTGATCGCTAGAATAGTCTTGGATGTCCTGTGTGTTCTGAAAGGTTGTAATCATTCTAAGTCTCTGGCCCGAGCTGACTAAGTGATGATCAGAGAATTCGATTCTCTAAGTCATGCACGTGACGATTACAACACTTAGAACGATCGCACCGTCATTGAACATATAAAGAGGTCTCGACGAACCAATGCCTCTAGTTCAATCGGGACATATGAATCGAAGGGACCGTACTGTACGTAACTATATTTGAAGGTTCTTGCAGGCACTTCATTTGTATCTAGGGAATCATGACGCGTAGTTGCTAGACGCCAATCTTGATTCGTTGGGTGATTAAGGTGAAACGAGCTTCATCTTAATCGTGACTCTAAGGGACGAGTTTTGACCACAAAGGGTTGTGGGCCCACGGCTAGCTTACACCTGAACCATCGAGGGTCACACTGCTCGTGCACATGAGATCTTTGAATAAACGGTCAGAGATAAAATGGTTTATCTTTGCATGATTGGAAGTCAATATGATTGGGTCCAACATTCGTAATTTGGAATTATGAATGAGAATAAGAAAAGGAAAAGAATAGGCAAACGTATTAGTGGACTTTCTAAATCGGGAAGTTTCCAAATTTAGAAAGTGCACTGAATTAGGGTTTCCACTTTTGGAAAGTTGGAAATCGAGAGTTGGCACTCGTAATGACGAGGACATTATAATGATTCCGAAAATGTAATCGTTACAATTTTCCGATCATTGAATTGAGAGAGATGAGCAAGAAAAAGAACTAACGAACTTAAGCTGTTGGGCCCGGTCTAACTTAAGCCCGTTAGGGTTTTATGCAAGACACTATAATACATGATTTATAGGTCTTGCACAAAAATACACAAGACCTAACCCTAACCCTAGCCGTCCCTCTCTCTCCCGGCCACTCTCTTCCGCGGCCACCACCGCCGTCGCTGCCGCCGTCTAGCCGGAATCGGCCATCCGTTGGCCGATCCCTTTCGGTATTCCTTTCATTCTTTATTTTCTTCCGTTATTTCTAACTATTACGTGTCTAGTGCCACATGTTTAGTAGATCAAAGTATACGAGGTGAAATCCGAGAGGAGGAAGATCGAAGATCGAAGAATTGAGGAGCAGCACACGAGCCGAAGCCGCACGCATCCCCACGCACCGCTTGAAGACCGCGCGTGAGTCACACGCGCCGCCGTGGCCGGTCTTGCCGCTGCTGCCGCTCCACCGCTGCTGCCCCGGATTGTACGGATTGGTTTCCGTAGCAATCTCGTCTTGCTTAGTGCTCCTAACTCACGCTTCAAGAGGTAAACTCACGAATTCATTGTTCTTGATTCGTTTACGTTTAAATAAAATGTTCATGTTCGTTCTTGTATGATTTTATGTGATTACATGAAATCGATTTATTTGTTACGAGCATGTTATTTGATTTAAACGCGAGCATGATAATTGATTTAAATTCGGTTGAATAATTAAGCATGTATGTTGTTTTTAATTTCGCTGGAAGCGCAAAGGTACGCAATTAATTGATTTCAATTATCGGGCATGTGTTTATGTGTTTTAAATTGTTTAAATCGCATAAAATTTTTGTTTTCCGCTGCGTACACGTGTCTGATTCCCAACAGGTACAATCCAACGTGTGAGATAGTTTGACCTAAACTTTTATTGATTGTCATGGCAAATGAAATAATCACTGGATATTGTCGTCTTGAAATTTAACTGGCAATGTGGTAATTATAATCATAATCCTAACGCTAATCCTAATCATACTCATAATTCTAATCAGAATCCTAGTACTAATCCTAACACTAATACTAATACTAATGATAATACTAATACTAATACTAATACTAATACTAATACAATACTAATATTAATACTAATTATAATTCTAATTTGAATCTTAATCCTAATCCAAATCATAATACTAATACTGATCATAATCCTAATACGAATCCTAATATGTTAATGCTAATGCTACTATGTTAATGTTAATCGTAATCCTTATTCTAATCATAATCCTAATGTTAATCTTATTATGTTATTGCTGATGCTAATACTCTACTAATACTAATCCTAATCATAATTCTAATCCTAACAATAATTCTAATTCTAATCAAAATCCTAATCATAAGCCTAATTATATCTCAATCTTAATCATAATACTAATATTAATACTAATACCAATACCAATGCTAATACTAATACTAATACTAATACTAATGCTAATTTTAATCCTAATCATAACTGTAATACTAATTATAATGCTAATTGTTAATACTAATTATAATCCTAATACTAATGCTAATACTAATATATATACCAATGCTAACACTAATACTGAATGAATACTAATACTTAATAATAATCATAATTCTCATCCTAATCTCAATCATAATCCTAACCCTAGTTCTAATTCCAATAGTAATGCTAATAGTAATTCTAATACTAATACTAAATCATATTACTAATCATAATAGTAATGCTAATCATCATGCTAATACTAATACTAATTCTAATCATAATCCTAATCGTGACTATAATTTATAGCATAATCTCAATGCTAATATTGATCTTAATATTAATCTTCATATTAATCTTACTATTAATCCTAATATTAACTAATAGTAATACTAATATTAATACCTCATGTAGCAACAATTTTTAGCTATTTGTGTTATCTATTATTAATATAATATAGTCAGAATTTCGAAGAACCAACAGACGAAAGATTCGATCATCACAAAAAAATGGAAATAAGGATTCTCATATAACTGAATAAGGTCAAATCAAAGATTAATACACCGTGTGGTAGATTTTTACTCTCATTTTTTTTTTGGTGTTGCATCTACCATAATGAAATGTAATATATGTTGTGATGCATTGGGATAAATGTGTTAATCCACATATTTATAATTAAATAGGATGTCGTCAATAAGTAAATATTTTATAAATTACGAACCTATACCCAATCATATAACTATTAGTTATAATTATGAAATAATCATCCACTATACAAGTTGAATAAATTCTAGTCATTTGATTTAAAAAAAAAAAAAAAAGAGAGAACTTTGTTCATTGAATTAAGGATGTAGTTCGTATGAAACATAAGAATATAATTGATTATAATATATTGCATGTTATACTATTAACCTTTAAAAATGAAATACTAACTGAAAAATTATGAATAAATTGTGGATTGAATATATTTGTAGAACTTATATTAATATTTTAACTTAAAATAATTTATATTCGAATTTGATGACATGCACATATGACAGCAAAATATGTCTAAACTTACAAAATTAGTGATCAAGATATATATAGTATTTTGGATATTATTGTAAGATATTATGCAATTAGCCAATATAATATACTATTGCATATTTAGTTAAGGGGTAATGGCAAATAGGCCCATGGCAACTTTTTTTTCTTTCAAATAAATCCAACCCATTCAAACTTATTTGCAAATAAGGAAAATCCTTTTATATATACCAAAATTACCCCCAATTCATTGAAACTCAGTTCAACTCCAATTTCATGATTTACACCCCAATTTAGCCCAATTTCATCAATTAACCAATTTTAACCCTAATTTCAATTTTGACCCTAATTTTGACCCGCCACCACCGGAGACCGCCGGTCGCCGGTGTTGACTTTTTTTGTTGTTTTTTTTTTTTTTAAATTTTTTTTCTTTTTTCCTGAATTTTTTTTCCGGCCGGTCAACTGCCGTTGACCGCCGGGTCTCCGGCGTTGACTTTTTTTTATTATTTATTATTAATTTTTTTTTATAATTTTGTTTTTTCTTAAAAAAATATTTTAATTAATATTACTGTCTTGGCTGCTAAATTACTGTCTCCGGCAGTTATTTAACTGTTAATTGACTTTTTTTTTTCTTCAAAAATATTTTAATTAATATTATTGTATTCGTTGCTAAATTATTGTTTCCAACAGTTATTTAACTGTTGGAGACAGTAATTTAACTGTTAATTGACTTTTTTATTCTTAAAAAAAATATTTTTAATTAATATTACTGTATTCGTTGCTAAATTACTGTCTCCAGCCGTTATTTAACTGTCGGAAACAGTAATTTAACTGTTAATTGACTTTTTTTTTTCTTAAAAAAAATATTTTAATTAATATTACTGCCTTGGATGCTAAATTACTGTCTCCAACAGTAATTTAACTGTCTTAGACAATAATATTAATAATATTACTGTTCGGGAAAATAATATTCATAATATTATTGTCTGAGACAGTAATTTAGTAGCCAAAACAGTAATATTAATTAAAATATTTTTTTTTTCTAAGAAAAAATAATTCAAAAAAAAGAAAAAAAAAAGTCAACGCCGGGGACCGGCGGTCTACGGTGGTTGACCGGCCGGAAAAAAATTTCAGGAAAAAAATTGTTTTCAAAAAAAAAAAAAAAAAAAAAGTCAACGCCGGAAACTGGCCGGAAAAAAAATATTTCAGAAAAAAAATTATTTTCTGAAAAAAAAAGTTTTGGGGGTTAATTTGGGTGTTAATGTGATATATTTGTTTAAATCCGGGGTCAATGTGTAATATTAAGGAAGTTAGAGCATAATGAGTGGAATTGATAAGAATTATATTATTGAGGGTATTTTAGACTAAAGACATGAGGATGAATTTAATTGAGAGACTGTTTTTTTTGTGGACCAAAATACATCTAAGTCCCATGTGATGGGCCTTTTCGCTATTCGCCCTTTAGTTAATATATATATATATATATATATATATATATATATATATATATATATATATATATATATATATATATATATATTAACGCATGCCAAATCATTAAATTCGATATTTGTTGAAGATCTGAGGAGTAGTAAACCATGATAGTCAATATTCTACAATATTGATCATAATTATTTTCGTTATAGATATAATCATATATTTTGTAACAATAATACGAATTTCAATACTTAAAATTTTTAGTGGTTTATTAGGTCTTGTTGATGTATATTAATATATATGTATATTATTAATTATAAATGATGTTTCCCGAGAATATTAACTGTGTGTCGTATACGACAATTCGTATTGGAGATGTAAAAAACAATTGATAAAACACAGTTGGAACAATATATATACAAAATTAAGTAACAATGCGTAATTAAATTTGAATTCTGAGATTGTATTGTTAAAAATGACAATAGATGATTTGATTATAAAATTTAAACGTAAAACAAATATAAACAGATGTATCAAGAAATTAATAAAATATATATTATCACACGCAAATCAAAATATCTATATCTAGGATATTCCATAAAGACATAAAGACATAAAGACGTAGAAAATAAAAAATTAGAATAACTACCAAACATAAATGCAAACTGTAATAATCTATTCTATGTTCTTAACTTTTATTATATTTCTTACGGTGTCGAACGATAACGAATATTTGTTGCCAATAATAAGATCGTTCGCTGTACAAAACGAATTCCAACCAATTGTGAGATATACCCTGCGTGAATTATTTTTTGTTGCACACAAACTAATTTTATTCAACGAACCCCCTTCGTATTCAACATCGAGCCATTGTCCATATATCCCTTCAGCATCATCAATATTGAGATTCTCTTGAATTGCAAAAGGTTGGTACATAAACATATTAAATAACCAATCACATGAATCGCACCTTCACGTTGATCCATTGACCCAACACTGATTTGTAAGAATACATCGTTCATGTATAAAAGCTTCATCGCATAAACCACAACAAAAGAAAGATTTGAAATCTTCCATTTCAGTCATCCCACGTACAAAAATACGCGTTGCAAAGAACAGATAGTTTGGACTGAGCGCAAACAACTGTTTTGATCGCCACAAAATACAGACGACTTTGTATAATAAACTGCATAAAAAAATTAAAAAAAAATATATATTAAAATTAACAACTCAAAAGAAAGAACGACAAATAATACGCATATGTATATATAAAAATAATTATGTGTATAAAACTATGCGTATATAATTATAAAAATCTATAAGAAAGGATAAAAACAAATGTAATATGAAACTGTATAATACGAATATTGTGCACATTGTAATGGAGTGGTGGTAGATAAAAATGAAATCAATGTGGAGGGATTTAAATAGTATTGATCATTAACTTTATTTAAAAAAAAATTATATATTAGTAAATGAAATCAAACCAAACAAATAAAACAAACGACCAAAAAAAATAAGACAATAGCTTCTACAAATTCTGGATTTTTTGTCATACAAATCTTGGGATTAATATAAATTAATTTGAATATAATGATGTGGGAAAATTATTAATATTACATTAACACCTCAACCTTTCTTTTTTCCAATTATTTATTATAAAAATAAATTAATCAACCAATAAAAGACCCTAATTTAACATATAGGAGAGACAAAATTTGAAAATCAATAAAATGAAATTAATTCATTAATACAATCAATTTTCTTTTCTTTTGAACACTTTGAACAAATTATATTTGAATTTTTTTAATATTTATATTTTCATGTATATGTTACAATAAAAGAATATAGTTTTTTTTTAATTTATTAATATAGGAATAATGTTTTTAAAAATCTTTAATAATTCAAATGAATCTATCAATAAATTAATTCATCAAGATATATGGAAATCTTTAAATATAGAATATATCATTCGATATATTTTGATATATTAATTTGTATTTTATCCTTGAAAATATAATATAATTATAGAATTAAATTTTTAAAAATTCGACTTAAAATTAATTTATAAATTTTAAAATATTATGAATTTATATTTTTTATTATTAAAATAAAAATTAAAAATGTGTGTTTATTTAATATATTTTTAACATTTTATTAAATACGAATATGAATTTAATTTTATTATTGACTTTCGATATTTTAATCTGATTTTTTATTTACTCTTTAATGATGTGGAAAAAATATTAATATTGCATTTACACCTCAATGTTTCTTTTTTCCAATTATTGATTATAAACAGGAAACTAATCAACCAATAAAAATACACTAATTTAACATGTAGGAGAGATAAAACTTAAAATCAAAAAAAAATATTATTCATTAGTAATATGGATAATTATGGTAAGTGGAATTTTTTTGCAATTAATAAAACATTGCGGACTCAATATCCTCAATTAGATAAATTTAATTGTGTATCTACTATAATTAATTGATTTGGGAAATTGTAGTCAAGTTAATCCATATCATTATAATCATGTAAGATGGTAATTCACTAATTTTTAATTACTAATTTATTTCAAATATAACTATAGTCTATACATGTAATATCATTAAATAAAATAATTAATATATGTGTATACTTTTTGTGCACATATACATAAAATAAAATAATATCATACTAAATATGTGCACAACATAAAAAGAAGAATAATAAAAAGAAAATGATGAATTTATTCGTGTAAAATATTAACAAAAATAATAATATTTTTGTAATTACTCTATTCATGTAATTGAAATTAATGGCTTCAAACGATTGACCTCAATTACATTATCCCATTCGTTAAACAAAGAATAATACTTGTTGCTGCACACCATATTGTTTGATCTACAAAAATCATTCTAACCTCATGTCAATTTAAACCTTAGTTTTCCATGATTTATTCGCAAACGCAGAACAACTTTACCAGGAGGACTACTCTTGTAATGAATGTTGATTGTACACAATCAATCCAGAAGTTTTAGAGAAATAATTATTGAAATGTTACAAATACAATTGAAGAAAGAAATTAAATTAAAAAAGAAAAAAATCGGAAATTTTAAAATACATTAAAAAAAAATGGCAACGGTGTATCAACCATTGAAGGCATGTGATGATAATACAACACTTTGTCAAATCTCTTCGCCATATCTGAAAAAAAAAAACAATGAAAGAATAAAACATTAATAAATAAGTAATAAAACTAATTAAGGCAAAACGAAATAATAAAAATAAATAATTTATAATTGCATTAAATTGCAATGAGTAAAAAAAAAAAAAAAAAAAAAAGAGTTCTTGCGTGGGCAGGATTAAGTATTTGAATGACCATTTTATAGGTGAACTAGTATTCACCCGTGCGATGCACGGGGCGACATATTTTTAACTGAAAATACATGTCTCAAAAACAAATTTACGCAGATATCAATTATTACGGTCACTGAATTTAAGTACATAACGTAATCGACCAACAATAATAAAAATATGTTATAAGTGTCATGTTCTTCATAGTTATAATATAAGAATACTATTAAATATTAGTATATCGTCAAAAATAAATCTTAAAGATAATAAGAATTGCACCGAGCACCCTAGGGACATGACTGAAAATAACATCGCACGGGGAAAAATATATAGATAAGAAACACCTGCAAAAGAATAAGTTCTTTAAAAAAAAAAAAACATGTTACATTAATAACTGATAAATATGAAAATATTTTCTACCTTCAAATTCGATGAAATACTTCCTTGTACACGACATTTCTAGTAATATTGGTGAGTTCACATTGAGATATAATTAATTAATAGTTCTTAAATTAGAGTAAATTATCGTTAATAAATATTCATATCCATGTAATGAACATTAATGAATGATATATGTTATTTGTATATGGTATCTTTATGTAAGTATCCATATAATACGAATATTTAAATTGGACATAAATTCGGAAAGCTAGGAATGTGGCATAATTACATGAATTCAATACATATAAAAAATATACTTAAGTGTGTTAAATAAGAAAATTTATGTATGAATCATTGATTAATCAATTTAATTAGTAAATAAACTAAATAACATGTATTTGAACTTTATGATTAAGAAAAATATATGAAAATTCCTATATAATTAATTTTAGGACACGTGGATTTTTTGTTAATAATAATAATACTATACATGGATTGTTTTGTATCAATATTAATAGTATACAGTGATTGTTTTGTAATAATATTTTTTTACAAATGAACATTTTAATTGAATGTTGATAAAAAAAAAAAGAACCATATAAAAGTGACGATTATTAAAAAAACATTGGTACGGAATATTTTTAAATAAGTAATTAATCTATTGATATAATACGATTTAAAGATAAAATATAATAATTTAATCGACATTCGCAACAATAATTACATTTCTTGTACTGTTAAACGCAAATAAATATGTATTGCCAATAACCATATTTTTGGAAGAACAAAACGATTTCCAGCCAATAGTGAGGTAGACATTAGGTTTTTTACGTCTTCTTGTTGTACGTAGTCTAGTATTCCTCGTTGTACCACCGAAAAACTCAACATCGATGTAGTTTTTGCCAATCAACCCATGATTCTTAGCAAAAGATTTGCGTATATACTATAACGTATGCAAATGAAAAAAATAGAATAAATGTAATGATAAGTTTATGATAACATTCAATGAAAATTTCACATTAAGAAATGATATTACCTTCTGGTGGAGATCTTTGAACGTAAACTTTCTTTCAACGTAAATGAGTGAGGCATTAATGTTAGTTACATCGTCATCAAAATGAAATTCATTTTCATTATAAAATGGTTGGTACATCGTCATGTTGAAAGACCAATCGCATTGACCACACCTCCATACAGAGCCGAAGTGCGGACGTTCATTCAACGGTATACACATATAATGTGTAAACACACATTCACACAACCCACAATTGAAAAAAGTTTTGTAATCTTCTGTTTCAACTACACCACATATAAAACATGGCCCCGTGCGCAATTCGACTTTGATAGATTCTTTGCATGAAATACACATACATGGATCCAAATTGCGATCAAAATGGTTGTTGCAAAGTACGCATAATGTTAGTTGAACTTCCATTTTCCCGTTGAACGAATTTGGATTCGGGATTGAAAGATTAAAAAAATGGGGGAGGGGAGGGGGTAGTAAAATCGGTACAGTATTGTGCGTATAGAAATGTGGATTGAAAGAACGATTACAAAATATAAAATTAATAATTGTGGAGTGAAAATATTTACGTACAATAATTTGAAGTATGTGGCTTGATTATTGAAAATAACATTGAGTTGGGTAGATTATATAGTATGGATTGTAAGCATAATTTGGAAAGTAGAATAAAAATTAAAAATTCAAATTTTAAAATGAACGTTAATCTAGGAATAACTGATATATGGTGATATTTTAAAAATATAATTGATTTAAGTTAACATTGCATAAATTAATACTCTTTCTATAATCAAAATATTTCAAAATATATGAGTATTTAAAATAAAGTTAGAAAATACACACACTGTATTCATATCAATATTTAATTATTACAGTAATTAATGTCAAAGTTAATAGAAAAAAAGACTAAAAATCTTATATAGATGATTAATATATTTGCCTTAAATAATGTATATGTTATTGAAAATATCGAATCATATTACCATAAACACAATGCGATATTAAAGAACATAAATATTAATAGGTTTTAGTAGAATGTAAAATATTTAATTTCCATATTGAAAAAAGCATTTACGTGTGAATAAGTTGGTTACTAAACATGTTATAATAATTTATTATTGTTAATTTAATACATGTAATTATAAAAAGTATTTTGACCGGTATTAATTTATCATTTTTATTTTAAAATATATTAACACATGGGTGATTAATCTAATTCATACGTAAATGTTTCATAAAATATATTACGTAGATCGTAGAATATAATATAGATTATTATATTTATAAATACAAATATTTACGTAAATATAACAATGTTATATATATGGGTACTCTCTTTCGTATGACAACTTATAATCTTTGTAACAGAATGCAAAAGGAAAGGGCAAACATAAAAGAAAAATGTATTTATACTTTAAAATTTACTCATATCCGTATAACGCTATAACGTTATGAAGTATACACGTTTGTTAGACAACAACGCAATTAATGTTCAAATATAAACAATTTTATTAATATGCATAATTCATTTTGGCATAAATGAATAAATTCGTTTGCCGCATTAAAAAACATAAGTAACTTTATTGCAATAAGTTTTATGCAAAAGTATTAAGGATATTGTCTCAAAATAGAAAAACTATTGTGTCTCTAAATATAAAATACCAAAGAAAATCAAAATGAATAACAAAAAATGACGAATAAGTTTAAATAATAAATTACTCCATTTTCTCTTGTTTGATCTTTTTCAATAATTTGGTGGATGATTGCTGGACGGTAGGATCATTGAGAATACTATCCAAAATACAATCGTTGGATCGCTTCATTGGAGTAATCGCGTTGACATCATCATCCACAATACCATTAGTTGTGATATCAACATCCACAACGCCATCGTTAAAATTAGAACACGTTCCAGAGTCTTATAAATTAGAAAAGAATTACGTAAAATATTTGTGTATTTTAGAAACATCTCTTACGTGCAACATATGAACAATTAACCAAAAACAAATTGTTTAATCCATCTTTGATTAGAAGACACACCCATCGTCGTCATAATTGACACTCAGCGACGATGAACCATTATCATGTTTCTGCAATATTATAAAATACATACACATTAAAAACCACGTATTAAAATAACAAAAAAAAAAAAGAATTATATTAAAGTTAATTATCAATACCGCATCCATTTCGTAATGCTTCAAAAATGAAGCGATGATAGCATCATCTGTGCAAACTTTTTAAAAATTGTAGGTTTTATGATCTTTATTGGCAACATTATCACCCTTGATAGCAATTTTGAATAATATTCTTCGATCAATTAACCCCTCAAGTTCCATAGGATACTCCACAGGTTTTTCTCCCTTCATCATTAAAAATAAATAAATGATAAAAATACAAAATTAATTGATTACTCTAAAAAAATGTATATTTTAGAGAAAAAAAAATGATGAGTGGTTGATCAATGTACCCTATTTTGGACTATTTGAATTAATGATTCTACAGAAATATCTAGCATCCTTTCAGCTTCTTTTTCAAATACAATCATCGAAGCTGAATTTGTATCGTCCATGACAATGACTTCAACTTTATAACTAAAGAGAATAACAAAATGTGAATGAAATGTATTTGTTGAATAGTATTAGAATTAACCCAAAGAAAAAAAAAATATTACGTACGTTGGCTTAACAGTAGGCCAATGAGCTATGCAAACGTGGCAATACCACATTTTTGAATCCTGTCTAGCATATGTATTACACTTAATGCAGCCATTGTACCACCACTTTGATGTTTTCACAAGACCCTTAATAGTGGCCAATACAACATATTTGACAGGCTAAAAATGTGAAAATAAACATCAGTTAAGTATAGTTATAATCAATTTTGATAAATGATTCCTATTAGTATTTTACAGAAAATATACGAATAAATAATGTAGCAAATACATTGTTATTACCTCATTTGTATCACTCAATTCGTACAAATTTTATCTGACAGTCTTACGTATGAAATCATCTTCCATCGAGTAAGAAGACTGCGACGATTTTTGACTTATCACTTGACCACTATTTGGTTTACTCCGAATGAGACTAAAATGAAAAGTTACATGTAGGAGAGATCAAATTTAAAAATCATTATTGTGAAATTAATTCATTAATACTATGGGTGACTATGGTAAGTTGGGTTATTTTGAAATTAATAATAATATGTGATATATGTGGTGGAACATAATTGCATTTCAGTCCCACAATTTTTTTAATGAAAATATTATAATAAAAAAAAAACTCGTTAACCAATAAAAAGACATTATTTTGCCATGTAGGATAGATGAAATTTGAAAATTGGGTTTTTTTGGCAATTAATATAATATTGTGCATAAAATTTAATTAACCCAAATTAAGTGGAATGTCCATTTATATATTTACGTTTGTTAATATGAAGCAATGGATTAAAAAGGAAAATCAATAACCAATAAAAAGACACCATTTTGACATGTAGGAGAGATAAAATTTAAAAATCATTATTGTGAAATTAATTCATTAGTAATATGGGTGAATATGGTAAGTTGGGTTATTTTGAAATTAATAATAATATGTGATATATGTGGTGGAACATAATTGCATTTCAGTCCCACAATTATTTTAATGAAAATATTATAATAATAAAAACTCATTAACCAATAAAAAGACACTATTTTTGCCATGTAGGATAGATGAAATTTAAAAATTGGGTTTTTTTGGCAATTAATATAATATTGTGCATAAAATTTAATTAACCCAAATTAAGTGGAATGTCCATTTATATATTTACGTTTTTTAATATGAAGCAATGGATTAAAAAGGAAAATCAATAACCAATAAAAAGACACCATTTTGACATGTAGGAGAGATAAAAAATTAAAAACCAATAATGTGAAATTAATTCATTAATAATATGGGTTAATACGGTAAGTTGGGTTATTTTGAAATTAATAATAATATGTGATATATGTGGTGGAACATAATTGCATTTCAGTCCCACGATTTTTTTAATGAAAATATTATAATAAAAAAACTCATTAACCAATAAAAAGACACTATTTTGCCATGTAGGATAGATGAAATTTAAAAATTGGGTTTTTTTGGCAATTAATATAATATTGTGCATAAAATTTAATTAACCCAAATTAAGTGGAATTTTCATTTATATATTTACGTTTTTAATATGAAGCAATGGATTAAAAAGGAAAATCAATAACCAATATAAAGACACCATTTTGACATGTAGGAGAGATAAAAAATTAAAAACCAATAATGTGAAATTAATTCATTAGTAATATGGGTGAATATGGTAAGTGGGGTTATTTTGAAATTTATAAAATATTATGGACTCAATCACCTCAATTAGAAAACTTTAATTGTGTATCTTAGTTTTATATATAATATAAATTGAAGAATATATTAAAGGAAACAAATCAATTAATGCCATTATATAATAATTGAATACCAAATCAATTTAATGATTTGAATTTCAATACCTGTTCCTAAATTAATGAAAATAAATTAGTTTCATTTCCGAAATTAACTCACAACCATATATATATATATATATATATATATATATATATATATATATATATATATATATATATATATATATATATATATATATATATATATATATATATATATATATATATATATATATATATATATTCATATTCATATTTATTTATTTATTTTTGAATGATTGAATTATATAAAAATAAGAATTATATAAATTTTAACATTAATGATATGTGTCCACATGGATCAAAATGAACCAATGAAAATGAATATTTCTTCCATGTATGCAATTGAAACTAAAAATAAAATTAATCAACCAATCAAAATAAACGATTCTGACACATAGGCAAGAGAAAATTTGAAATTGAATATAAGGAAAGTAATTAAATTCGGAAATGGTAATAAACTTAAGAATAGGAGTGTTTATGGTAAGTGGGGAGTTTTTGCAATTAATATATAATTATTGGAGTCAATCTCCTTAATTAGAAAACTTTGATTGTGTATCTTAGTTTTAATATATAATATAGTATTATATTTCATTTGATTATGATTAACTAAAAAATACTAAATTCAATATATATATATATATATATATATATATATATATATATATATATATATATATATATATTAAATTTATATATTCAAATGAAAAAATATGAATATATATTAATGTATTAATATATTCATTTTGCACAGATATCCCAAATATTTTTTATTGAATGGATATTCAAATATTCCAAAATATTGAAAATTCAAAAAAAAAAAAAAAACAATTGTATTCCTTTATTTTAATATTTTAATATTAAAATAAATATTTTTTTCTGAAAATTATTTGAATATTCGTAAAATAATTGAGTATCATGATTTTTTTCAATAAATGTATTTTGAAATACTGAAAATATAAATAAGATTTTTTTATTTCGAATTTATAAAATATTAACTTTGGAAATAATATATATACATGTGGTAATTGTTTAAATGAGTGTATAAATGTTAAATAGGAAATAACTTAAATACATACCAAAATAAAATTGACAACTCACCAATTAAAGAATCCATCTCATCAACTGAACTCCAACTAAGCAATTTTGATAAATGACATCATCATTTGCCACATGTCAATAATTGAGGGCATAGATCCTCTTCTTATATTATACTAGCATTTTTTCCCCGTGCGATGCACGGGATCGTATTTTAAAAGTGAAAAAAATAATCAATTTAATACATACTAAAAAATATATATAATACACTAACATAGTAAAATTTAAGAAAGTTATATAACATCAGTTTCTTTTACGTAGCATGATTTATAATACAAACAAATAAGTTAAGATTTAACAAATCGAATTTTTTTTTATCTCTGAAGATTTGAGATATATTGATGAAAAATAGGTAATTGAAGCCGGAAGGATTCTTCACGGTTCAGTGTCATATAGTTAGAAAATTAGTACAAAAAAATATTTTAAAATAAATAATTACAACAATGCCATTAGGGTTTCTTAAGGTTGCCCTAGCGTTTCTTTCTTTTATATATAAGATATGGATTCCCTAATCCTAATAATTAACCTTGGTTAGTTCAGATCTGGAGTTTATGACGAACAAAATATTACATCGAAAGATATTGGATAGAATATTAAGATTATTGCATAAATATTAAAATGTCATTGAAAGATATTGGAAAAAATATTAAGATTATTAAAATTTAAGTTTATGACAAACAAAATATCAATCGTTCGACTATATGCTCTCTTGCTCCACCAACAAGATCATTACTAGCAATTGTATATTTCTTTAACATTTATATATTTGTAAAACTGCAATTATATAGGGTAAATTACGAAACCGCCCCTGAACTTAGGATAAATAACAAAAAACACCTTCACCTATGCGTAATAACCAAAATCCCTCTCTGATTAACAGTTGATCGAATTTTAACAGAAATTGTGTGCAGTCTAATATACCTTCTGTTAAATAGGTGAGAAATAAAAGGAAATATTTGAAATTGTGTAAAGTCTATTTCCTGGAATAAAAAAAATTCCGTGAAAAGTCACACTGTAAGAGGTTGGTGTAAGACGGAAACAAACCTCAGGAGTTTTTTGTAATTACGAACAAGTGGAGGTGGTTTTTGAAATTTAATCTAACTTAACAATCAACCCAACTGTATATAAATTGATTGAAATTATGAATCCAATTTTTAATTTGTCGGTTGAAATTATTTATGAGCATAAAATGGGTCAGATGACGGATGTATCACGTATGGTAAAATCGATCGATGAAGAGTTTACCCAAATTAAAATATCCTTGGAGTTTATTTTGGTAAATTTCACAATAGATTTCAAATCTTCAAACTAGAACTAGTGTTTAAGATTCAAATTCTTTAGTCTAAACACAATTTAATGATTTGTTGCTTCAATTTCTTTTCTGGTAATGAAGGAATCTGCAGCCAACTGTATAGGTGCACCGGATAAATCTACGCTTTTGTATAAAAGCTTACAAATCATACGTGGGACGCAAGCCACACTAGGCAGTGGCAGAACTAGGAAATTTGTTGAGGGGGCAGGTTTTTATGAAATAATACAACAGAGGAGATAATTTTTTTTGGGGTTAGAGGACATCGCCCCTTGATTTTTTTAAGAATAATTCATAAAAGGAAGTAAAAAAAAAAAAAGCAATATTTTATGTAAAATGGTATGACGTTAACAATAATATTTTATATTATAATGATAAATATGAAAAAGAATATAAATCTACATGAAAGAATATAAAAAATGAAGGGTCAAAACTCATATTTATAAAAGATTAGGGGGCCAAAATCTATATTTAAAAAATGAGAAAATTCAGTTTTCATCCCTCAAGTTTGTATTTATTTCACATTTGATCCCATGTGTTAAAAAAACACATTTGGTCCTTCGTGTTTCAAAAATTCAACACTTTTAACCCTTTTCGTCAAATTTTCATTAATACTAATGGAATTAAGCTTGTGCCCTTCACTGTCTTAACTGACGGGCTAAGGGTGAATTGACGAAAATGGCTAAAAGTGTTGAATAATTAAAACATGAGGGACTAAATGTGTTTTTTGTGAACATGAGAACTAAATGAGAAATCGGTGCGGTGTAAACTTAAGAGATGAAAACTCTAATTTCCTCTTTTAAAAATATTACTCAAAATTACTTTTTTTTTTCTTTTTTAAATCATAGAGGTCCACAACCCTCCCTTGCCCTTATTCACCTGCTCGAACCACTAGACCATCCTCCTGCGGACTTGTTACTTCAAATTTGAAACCCACATTATCAAGCATGTTAATCCAAACAAATGGAACCTTTAATTATAAAAAAAAAAAACAAAAATTATAAAAAAAAAAAAAAAAATGCACCCATGATATAGACAATATTTTTCAAAGGGAAAATACAGTTTTTGTCCCTCAAGTTTGCATCAATTTCAATTTTGATCCCCCATGTTCACAAAAAAATATATTTAGTCCCTCATGTTTTAATAATTTGACACTTTTGGTCATTTCCGTCAATTTTCTCTTAGTATTAACGGAATCGTGCGTGTGCACATCACTGCCTTAACTGACGTACCGGTAAATTGACGGAAATGACCAAAATTGTCAAATTATTGAAGCATGAGGCACCAAATGTGTTTTATTGTAAATAAAATGGACCAAATGTGAAATCAGTACAAACTTGAGGGTTAAAAACTGTAATTTTCCCATTTTTCAAAACATAAAATAAAAAATAAAAAATCAAAGAACTGCCATCATAATGCAGTTACCATTCATTTGTGGATATTGGCAACAACCATTCATTGTGCTTTTATATTTCCAATACCTAGAATTTAATGGCTGCTGATCCAAACCCGACCCGGATTGGTTAAATTGAGCCGCAGCACAGGCCTCTGCCCGTTTTCACACACCCGAGAAAAATACCATTAATGCAAACCTCATCCACAATTTCAAAATCACGAATTACCAATCAAAGAAAAAAGATTTGACCATTTTGCCCCTCACCCACTCACCCCCACCTCTCCTATATATACACCACCATTTCTCCACTCTCAAAACATTTTTTTAACAATTTCTAAACAAACATACATACATTCATATATAACATATTTTTGCTTCGCTATATATATATTTATATATATATATATATCTCTGAAAAGATGAAGGGTGGTGTGGCTAGCTTTGTTGCCTGGTGCGCGGTGGTGATGATCGTTGTGCTGGTGGCGGCGGAAACGGCGGCGGCGGCGAATTGCAACCCTATGGAGCTGTCACCGTGCCTTGGCGCGATGATGGGAACCGATAACCCTTCGGCGGTGTGCTGCCAAAAGCTCAAGGAGCAGGTGCCTTGCTTCTGCAACTACCTAAAGAACCCGACGCTCCGGCAATTCATCGACTCGCCGAATGCAAAGAAGGTTGCCGCCGTGTGCGGCCTGCAACAGCCATCGTGTTGATCGGAGAATATGTGTTACTCTCATATGTAGTCATTGATAATAAACTTTGTCGTAATTGATTGTTACGTTGTTGTGTGTCTACGTGAAGTAGATATGTACCACCTCTCCTTTTTTGGCAATAAAATAAATTTTTAATTTCATTTTTTTTCTTCTGATTTTATGGTTAAGGTTTTTATAAGTGATAAAATCTGGACAAGCATTTATGAAGAACAAATTATTTAAAGTACTTAATTACGCAGGACACAAATTTGGAGTAGGGCACAAGTATATAAAGAATAGGATAAAATGCACTTCACCCCCTACAAATTTTCCATTTTCGCAATTTTCCCCCTAAAAATTCAAAAAGTGGATAATCCCCCCTCGAAATATTATATTGATTGCACTTTGCCCCAGGAGCCAATCTTTGGTGGGTATTGTGCAACAAAAATAACATTTTAAAAATGCAATGTGCAAAAAGATAATGTTTTTAAGGGGTAATGTGCAATAAAAATAACATATAAAGCGGCAATGTGCAACAAAAATACTCAAATGCTGATGAATAATCCATCGAAATTTTGCTATCGGGGCAATGTGCAACAAGAATAACATTTTGAGGGGGGCATTTACTTTTTAAAATTTTGAGGAGGTAAAGTGCGAAAATTAGATATTTTTAGGGGGTGAAGTGCAATTTAATTTGCTATTAGTAGAACTTTAATTATGTGAGACGACACATCTATAAACCAAATTAGAGGAGCATTTCTAATTTTTTAGTGTTCATATAAACAAATTTCTGCGAGTTTGTTAGGCCCATCATCAAATGATGGCTAAAATTCAAATCGAGTAAATAGGACTAAAAATATTAATTTTGCGTAATTATTGTATGTAAAATTGATATAAGAGAACTTATAGGACTAAATCCCTAAAGAGACCAACATATAGGATCAAAATTACAATTTTCTCATTTGATTAAATAACTATCCATCAAGCACACATACACGTGGATATGTGTGATTATGTATAGATATATAGTTCAAATTCATCATATATAAATAACCAGATGTATCATCTAATTTCTCAAACTTATAGTATGCCTGGGCGGAACCGGAACAATTTAATTGGGATACGATTTATTTAAAATAGTTAATTTCTTTAGGCACCATACATCTGCACAAAGAAATACACACCATCTGATTAGAGGATGGTTCTTTATCTAAATCTATGGTAAAAAAAATATATAAAAAAAATTGGTGTATATATTTCAATTGCTTTAGTGTTTTCGCATACCATCCAAATTGACAAATGCTTGGAGTTTATTTTGGTCAATTCATTTTACAATAGATTTCATACCTAATTCACACTAGAACTAGTGTGTAATGAAGAAACTTGCAACCAACCATATATATAGGTAGGACTGGACTGAGTTGGTTTTTACTCAGCAACCAACTCATTACCGACCATATTATCAGGCGGATAATATATTTTTAACCGACCTATTGAATCGGGTCGAAATTTCGACCAATCCATCTGTAATAGATCGATTGAAGGTTTCTAATATTATCGAAAGTTGGTTGATCGATAAGTATCGATCAACCAACTATAGTGGTAAAATTTTATTAAACAAATATAAAATAAAGGTTGTTGTTTTTTTAAGTGGATATTGTAATTACCAAAGTTAGCATTTTAAATTAGGGTCCATTTGATATACACCCTTAATTTGGAAAATATATAGGGATAGGTCCACCCCTAAAATTCTTACTTTGAGATATAACCCTCTTGAGAGGCTAAAGTACTATTGTTCCTTATATCAATTTTCGTCCAACTGCATTCAGTATTTTCACTAACATCATTTAGCATTTTGGACCTGCATTTATCATTGTTACAGATTTTTTAATAAAAAATTATAAATGTTTATTTTATTATTAGTTTATATATTTACCCTCTTTTGTATTTTTTAATTTTTTTAATTTCTTTAATTATTTAATTTTTTTTATTTTATAATTTTTTTTAATTTAAAAGAAAATTTTGATTTTTAATTTTTTGATGTTTAATTTTTTTTTTTCAAATTTTTGATAAATTTATTGTATTGAAATTGACTACACATGACTATTGTATATATACTACATATGATTATATTGTATCATAGTCATGTATAGTTAGTTATATGTAGTCATGTACTTTTTTTTTTACACCAATGTTATGGTCGACTGATTACGTGGACCACTGATTATATAAAAAAAAAAAACTTCATCTACATCAAAAACAAAATTCACAATTTGAATCTTGATATTATAAATCAATAAATACCCAACAAAAAATTGGAAAAACACAATGTCAACATCACTATACATCAAAAAAAACACATAGCTTATATAACTTATATATAACAATATATTACTACAAGGTACAACACGTTACTATATATGACTACATGGGACTATATATGACTATATGTATATTACCAGGTATGAATATATATGACCACATGTGACTATATATGACTTGATAACGCAAATCTCTCCAACACCGGAAATGGTATAGCCAACTTCCGATCTGAAAAACATTCTGCAATTGCATTACCCGTGCTCTTATTGGGAAAAAAGAAAAACCAATCATAAATAAAAATTCGTGAGAAACATGGTAAAAACATCACTTAAACAAACAAGAATTCACACGAGCCTATGGCAAAAAGCTATTAAACCTTTCCATCAAAAGAAATGCAAGAAGGAGGGCTACATAAGCTTCTATACTCATTTTATCTGCTTCTTCCTGTCCCATAACATGGATTCTTCATCATCCTGCACAACAAAACAAAATTTCATATGTCACAGACACTTTGTATAACATATAAATTTGAAAACACTGTCTCACCGAGCACAAATATTTTCCATTGGCTCGATTAGCCAGAAAGATAGCACACAGAAGAGAAATCACATCCACTTGATCCTCCAATTTCAAACCATTGATTCAAAAAATTTATGGAATTTTTTTTTTTAATTTATGAACTATCAAATGACATGTTTGTCAATGACCCAAAAAAGGCAAAAATTCTTCTTGACATTAAATGAACGCTACAATACCTAATAATTTATGCATCAAAAAATTAATCGAAGCACTTCTAAACAATTATATTGCTACATTAAGTAAAGTGGAAAGAATATAGTTTTTTAAATGAAGTCGATTACTTACCGTCACATTTCACAATTAAATTGTAACACAATATTTGTACCGTAGCACATGTATATGTTGCGCTTCTTCCTCTTCTTCGTCGGCGCCAGATCTGGCGAGAAAGAGTTTAATGGGAGAAGATCCGGTAAATGGGGAGTGGTGATGGGCGGCGATGTCGCCGAAAATTAAAGGAGAGCGGCACAAGGCAGACGAAAAGCGGCGGCGGGCGACGGTGGAGTGGCGGTGGGCAGCGGCGGCCGACGATGGAGTGGCGGTGGGCGGCGGTGGGGCTGTGGTAACGAGAGATTGAAGAAAACGGGAGTTGAGAGAGAGAAAAAAGAAACGTAGTCTGGTTAAATTGTGAGGCTAGGGTATACATTAAATTGAAACTAAAAGGGAAAAACAGGTATTTTAAATTGTCTAGGAGGTCTAACAAATTAAGATCAAAATTTGGATTTTTGCCTAGGAAATAAAATATTGGACCTATACATATATATTTTCAAAACTATGGGGTATCCCTCATTTTCAACAAGGAAAAAAAAGTTTACATAAATCTTACACTAGAATTTTATAATTATATTTTTTTTTGTCGAATTGCTATTAACTCTTTTGAACTGATAAACGATCATGGCGAGTGGCACTAGGCATAATGTGCATACTTTTACTTCAAATTTTGAATTTGTTGAAGTAAACTACGTAGCGGGTATAATCATCAACCAACCCATTTCGGAAACCGAATATTTGGTTGTCAATGATCAGCCGACCCACAAAGGTTGTGTCGGCAATGATTTTCAAAATTGAGCAAATTTAATTTTATTGGACATATCAGTTTTTACACTGGTAATTGACTGACATATATATAGGTGCATTGCCTAACCTACACTCTCGTATAATATAATAGTTAATTTGCAAATCATATGAAAGACGTGAACTACACTAGACTAACCATGTGTGACAAACTCGATCTAACAAACGCGTTACGTTAGCAAGGATATTTGAACTTGAATCACTTCACACAAACTTATTTGCTCCAACTGCTAAGGTCATCCTGGCGAGATAGTGTTTTGAGTTATATATTGTGTGATTTGTATTGAAATCTATTTGTATAAAAAATAATAAATTGGATTAATATTCCCTGAAATTAAATCTTTTCAAGAAATTTAATTCTTTAGTCCAAGCACAATTTATTCAATGATTTGTTACTTGAAATTTGAAACCCATATTTTCAAGCATTTCAATCCAAATGGAACCTTGAAACAAATAGATGCACTCATGATATATACTGTCGGAGATATTTTACCAACAGCTTAAGCTTTTGATTAAGATGATCATTCAACATCGTATCAGAGCCATACCAAACAAAAGGTTCTGAGTTCGATATTTCATTAACAGCTTAATATTTTAGTTGAAATGGTCATTCAAAATATACCACATGCATTAATTTATATTACCCAAAATTTAATGACTGCTTATCCAAACCCGACCCGGATCCGGATTGTTTGAGCACAGCTCATACACAGGAAAAACCATTAATGCAAACCTAATCCACAATTTAATTAAAATCTTTAGACCGTTTTGCCCCTCACCAACTCACCCCCACAGCTCCTATATATACACCACCATTTCTTCACTCTCAAAACACACAACTTCTACACATACATACATACATACATACATTCATATATAACATATATACTTTTTCCTATATAACTATATATACATCTCTGAGAAGATGAAGAGTGGTGTGGCTAGCTTTGTTGCCTGGTGCGCGGTGGTGATGGTGGTTCTGCTGGTGGCGGCGGAAACGACGGCGGCGGCGAACTGCAACCCGTTGGAGCTGTCACCGTGCCTTGGAGCTATAATGGGGTCGGGCCAACCGTCGGCCGAGTGCTGCCAAAAGCTCAAAGAGCAGGTGCCTTGCTTCTGTACCTACCTAAAGGACCCGACGCTCCGTCAATTCATCGATTCGCCGAATGCGAAGAAGGTCGCCGCCGCGTGCGGCCTACAGCAGCCGTCGTGTTGATCGGAGAATCTGTATTACTCTCATATGTAGTCATTGATAATAAATTTTGTCGGAACTGATTGTTTTTTGGCAATAAAATAGATCTTTAATTTCACTTTTTTCTTATGATTATTTTTTCTTCTTTTATGATTAAGGTTTCTAGTTATCAAACTTGGACTAGAATTTATGATGAACAAATTATTTGAAGTACTTAATTCCGTCGGTTAAGATAGTGATGGACACATGCTTGAATCAGTTAGTATCAACGGAAAATTGACGCATAAAAAATGTTAAATTATTAAAAAATGACGGACTAAATCTGTTTTTTTGTTAATATGAGGGACCTAATATAAGATTGAGAGAAACTCGAGTGGTGAAAAGTGTAATTTTCCTGTGATTATTAGATTGGGAGGCTGATCTGGAACAATGACGTTTTCTTTTATGAATGAGGAGAATATAATCACCTTAAATGACTAGATATATAAATGGGGTAAGTTACGGCCATCCCCTGATGTAAGGTTAAATTACGAAAAATTTGTTCATGTTTGGATAGTTACAACCACCCTCCTCAACTATGAATATTTTTACACATTCATCCTTGCGGTGTCAAATTTAGTAGAATCTTCTAGATTATATGGAATATTCTCAAGTTTGTACCCGTTTTATCTCATTCGAGCTCCACATATATTGAAGCAAGAAGATAATAAGATGTGTTTTTTGGCTTGTATATATTAGACTGTGGTGCATCATAAACTGCATTTTTGCACAAAATGAGTACAAACTAGAGAACATTCTATGAAATGTGGAAGATTATGTTGAATTTGATACCATAAGGGTGAACGTGTAAGAAATTCATAGTTAAGGGGTAGTTGTAATTATCCAAACATAAATGATTTTTTTTGTAATTTGACCTTACTTCAGGGGTGGTTGTTATATATATATATATATATATATATATATATATATATATATATATATATATATATATATATATATATATATATTATACTATGTTACATTGGGCAGATCTTTATCTTTCAAAAGCACAAACACACAAACACACACATCAGGGCGTGTAGATCAAGGGAAAAATCTGTCCAATGTAACATTCACCGAGTGTAGCATGGGAAAAGCCATATATAATTAATTTGAAATTCACAACAAGAATTCAAAATATAGTTGAAGATGAAAGATAATTATTTGAAGTTTAAAGTAAAATCTATCTATCCAAATGAACTTAAATGGTATGTGTGTGCCAATATCTATCTCACTAGAGTTTTTGCTATTTGGAGATTATACACAATATTTCTCAAAAAAAAATACAAATTGCCATCAGAATGCTATGACAAATTCAATTGTGCATATTGGCAACAACCATTCATTGTACTTTTCTCCTTCCATTTACGAGTTGGTCCGTGTGACAAATATCACTATAGAATTTAATGGCTGCTAATCCAAACCCGACCCGGATTGGTTAAATTCAGCCCGTTTTCTCATACACGTACCCGAGAAAAAAACCATTAATGCAAATTGCAAATCACGAATTTCCCATAAATAAAAATTGGACCGTTTTGCCCTCACCGCTTCTACATATATATACAGCACCATTTCTCCACTCTCAAACCACACAATTTCTACATACACACATACATACATCCATATTTTTTTGCAATATACATATATCTCTGAAAAGATGAAGGGTGGTATGGCTAGCTTTGTTGCATGGTGCGCGGTGGTGATGGTGGTTGCGTTGGTGGCGGCGGAAGCGCAGGAAACCGCGGCGGGGGCGAATTGCAACCCTATGGAGCTGGCACCGTGCCTTGGGGCGATAATGGGGACCGATAACCCTTCGCCCGAGTGCTGCCAAAAGCTAAAGGAGCAAGTGCCTTGCTTCTGCAACTACCTAAAGGACCCAAGGGCGGGCCAAATCATCGACTCGCCTAACGCCAAGAAGATCGCCGCCGTCTGCGGCCTACAGCGCCCGTCGTGTTGATTGGAGAATCTGTAAATTAAAAATAAACTTTGTCGAAACGGGATTGTTGTGTGTCTCTATGTTAAAGTAGATATATACCACCTCTTTGTTTGACAATAAAATTGAATTTTAATTTCGCATTCTTTTTAATGATTTCTTTTTTTCGTTGAAAGAATTCAATGCTGCCGAATTCGTGTAATTTAATATAAAAATATAAAATTAGACATTTAGACCAATGATTTGATAAAAACTTATAGAAAGAAATGTTTTGCAGCAAAAACAACACAAGTTTTAAATCACTATTTAGAAATATATAACTTGTGAATATGTCTTTCTTTACACGCGAAAACTTTATTGAAATGATATTCGAAGAATACACAAAGAGAAGTAAAGATCTTCTCTTTGCTGAAGAAATCACAAGTCAAAGCGAGGCCGAAAAAAAAGTTCTGAAAAAAGAATATTTAAAAAAAAATGAAAATGGGGTGAATGTGATATATTTGTTAAATTTAGGTTCAATGTGCAATATTGTAATGTTGAAGTTAGAGTTTAGTAGATGAAAGTAATTTAAATTATATCCAGAGAGAGGGGGTATTTTAGGAGATAAAAAAACATGAAAGATGAATTTATATATAAAACTGATTTTGATGTGGACATATATACATTTAAGTCCTCATCTTTGAGGTTATATTCAATTTCGCCCAATTTATATACTCAATAAAGAACGAGGACCTTGACTAAAACTTTTCTCATCCAGTCAAGTTTTTTGGTACTCATCTATTTTGTGACGTGGCAAGATAGTGAGGGAGGTGATTTAATGCGAGATTATAATTGGATCGATTAATTCAATTTACGGAAAAATACAGTTTATTTCCCTCAAGTTTGTATTGATTTCATATTTGATCCTCCATATTTATAAAAAAATATATTGGGTCTCTCATATTTCAAAAGTTCAATACTTTCAGTCATCTCTGTCAATTTTTTCAATTAGTACTAACGGAATCAAGCGTGTGTACATTATTACCTTAACTAACGGTAAATTGACGGAAATGACTAAAAGTGTTAAATTGTTGAAACATGAGGGTCTAAATGTGTTTCTTGTAAACATGAGGTACCAAATATGTAATCGATGCAAACTTGAGGTGCGAAAATTGTAATTTTCCCATTCAATTTAGCTATCCATAATTTATTATTACTAAATAAAATTCGATACCCAATACAACACGGACGCTTAAAACATATTTTACTTCAAATAAAAAAGGCAATGTAGCAGTAAACACAAAAAAAAAAGTAAATAGCACTTAACCCCTTGTGGTTTAGACATTTTGCAGATCCCCTTATGATATAAAATTAGGCACATAACCTCCTTGTGGTTTGGACATTTTGCACATGGCCCCCTTATGGTAAGAAATTAGACACATAACTCCCTTGTGGTTTTGACATTTTGCACATAACCCCCTTATGGTATGAAATTAGGCACATAACCCCCTTGAATAGAAAACTGGACAAGACTAAATTACCCTAAAGTTTTGCAAAATTGCAACCATACCAACGGTTCGTTGGTTACTCTATTAAGTCAATTTTTTTTGTTTTAATTTAAAATTAATTATCTATAAAATGAAAAGATTAATGTATTTTTTTGTAAAATGAGAAATATAATATATTATTGTGTTTTTTAAACTTTACAGCACAAAAGGTATATAATACTAGTTATAGTACAATTGACAATTTATTCAATTTTAGAAATCAATTTGAATTTTTTTAATATTATCATTAATTATGATTATTATATTACTATTTTCTATATAATATATTATATTATAGCTGTTATCGAATTTTATTTTTTTAAGAAACAAAGTCTTTATTTTTTGTTATATTTTTGGAAAAATCGAAAAAAACATTTCTCTAAAGTTGAAATAAAAATTAAATTAAAAAAAATATGTGTTGTAAAATTAAGAAAAACACAATAATATAATATTTCTCATTTAACAAAAAAGTACATTAAGCTTTTCTTTCTATAGAATAATTATTTTTAAATTAAAATAAGAAATTTTGAGTTGATAGAGTAACCATCGAACAGTCGGTATGGTTGCAATTTAGTCTTTTCCAGTTTTCTATTCAAGGGAGTTATGTGTTATTTTTATACCATAAAGGGGGTCATGTGCAAAATTTTAAAATCACCAGGAGGTTATGTGCCTAATTTCATACCATAAGAGGATCATGTGCAAAATGTCAAAACTACAATAGAATTATGTAGCAAATTCCATACCATAAAGGGTCATGTGCAAAATGTCCAGACCACAATGGGGTTTAGTGCTATTTACCCTAAAAAATATATATATAATTTTTTTAATTTTTTGACTAAATTAGTCAATGGCAGTCACTGAATGCTGAACAAAAGTGCATTTATTTCATTATTATACTCCCAACGAACTAGCATTAAAACTTGGACTCCACGTTGTAAATGAGAATTCAAATACAAACAGCGCAGACATTGTGACGTCATCAAAATGCCCCTTCGCTCACCTGAGGAGCTACATTAACACGCATGCATGCATGCACGCACGTGTTTCCTTTTGTTTGAACTGATCTCATGTGAATATACTTTTATTCCACTTTGGTGTTTTACTTTTAATTATATTCTATAATACTAATTTCTTTTTCTTTTCTATATTAGTTATTAATTTGTTTGCTATAAAAAAATATATGGCATAGTAAACCTTAAAGAGTTCGAGTGGATTCAAAAAAAATATATATACACTTAAAAATATTTCTTTTAAATGAACACTATGATACTTGCGACTTTAATTTATTTACAATTTCTTTAATATTTTCGTCAATTTTTTTTCACAACTTTCAAAAATACTCCTAAAATTTGTAAATGATTTTTTTAACTATGAAGTTCTTACATATTTGTATTTTTTATTTGTATACTATTTATTAAAAAATCGGGGTGCTGCCATCCGAACACTCGTAAACTTTTATTAGTCCATCATTTTATATCAACTGTTATTTTAATATTTACTTAATTTTGAACATTCTCGACACAAATCCTAAATTTGTCACTGGAGACAATGTAAACTTTCAGTATAATCCAATTTTTCCCGTATACCTATATGGTGCTGCGGATTCCTTCATTACAAAAGAAAAGAAAATCACAAATCTACTGAAGGAATTTTGTTATAAGAAATACATGAAAAATAATTTTGCAATTGACATTTACTCTTAAGATTATATCTCAATTAGCTCAAATTAAATATGAATATCCTCCAATTTAATATCATATCTCATATTTTACTTATCATTACACCTAATATAGATAAGATATACAAAATTAAATTAAACTAGATTAATGCAATATCAATAGGAATACAGATTTTTGGCACTTAGTGAACTAATCAAAACGTATTTTCGCCACCCATTCACATATAAAATGCGCACCATTGTTCATTATTTAAACGCCCTTATTTCCTCTTATCAATATTTTCTTCGATTTAACAACTAATATTTTTGTTTTTATGGTTTACAAACATTAAATAATATTGAGAATCTCCCATATATATCTTCTATTAATTTAATCACCAAAAACATGGATAATATATATGAATAATTAGCATCCACCTTTAACGAACTATGACAATTTGACAACCACAATTTGAATATAAAAAGAATTGGCCTTCCTTTCCCCTAACTGTTAATTATTTAATAGCTATACCTCAAATATTTAAAATGACAACTTTTAGTGAATGAAAGACATTTTATTTTAAAAAAAAAAATATCTATCTTCACTCTATCTTCTTTTTTTTTTTTCAAAACATTTTTAGTAAGTTTTCAACGATATTACCATTAATTAGTCATCAACAACATGAATTTACCAAATTTGAAAATTAATACACTTGAAAGTGAGACAATTTTCACGCGCTGAAACCTATCTTTTCGTCAATTTTTACATATGAAACAAATGTCTGCCACTCGTAATTGGGTTTGTCGTAGATGCGAAAGCGACAAATTTGTGTTTATCACAGACGCGTAGATAACAAAGTTGCACCTCACCAGACACAACAACAACGAACTTGCACATACTACAAGCTAAATTTTTTTACACTGATTTAAATCATCTTAACTCAAAATTTTAACTAAAGTTTGTATTTTAATCCAACAAAATCTTCCGAACAAATCTTTAGGATAAGTAAACGAACTCTATTTTTCAAGCAAGACAAATCCATGAACAAGTTTCAAAATTAAGAAAATTTTCCGTATTTAATACTAAAACTTCGAAAAAAAAATGTTGAAATTCGAATTTCAGCAACATTGCATGTAATATATAATAAGTTTAAATGTTAGAGCCGAGTTGTAGAATTTGTATTCTGAAATGTTAAATGTCGTTTCAATTTTACTAATGTTGTTTTGACTTCGAACCTGATTTTGACATATTTCTATTTTGATTTTGGCAAAATTCAAACACGAAAACTGTAGTCCTTTGGGTTAGCTTTCTAATCCAACTTAAATCGGCTCGATTGGATGCCGTGTGACAAAGTTATGCATGAATGAGTCACATTTTGAATTTTAGATACCTCAATACATCAAAGTTGTGGACAATATCCAATGATTCATGTATATCTTTTTCTCGTCCGACATCCAATTTTGGTGATTCAAGTTGGATTAGAAAACTAACTCAGAATACTACAAATTCTATTTTTCGGGTTTTGCAAAATTTGGAATAAAAAATGATCAAAATCACGTTTGAAGTCGTAACGGCATTATTAAAGCTCGAACGACATTTATCACATCACATTTGCATTTTAAATCAATATCGGAGAGATGAAAAATTAAAATTAGTAAAATATCCTACATTTACTTAAACTCGTCCTGCATTTATTATTTTACTATGGAAAATAATATTGAGGGTCGGCCAATAAAGGTGTCCAAGTTCGATACATGCAATGAAAGCAAACAGCACTAATTACTAATTAGGTAGGATTAGGAAACCCCACGGATAAGGCCTCCACCAAATTCGCATTTAACCCGTTTATTTTTTTAATTTCTGGGTTATATTTATCCAATTTTTATGGTATACTCCTATTTATAAAAGTGGATCTATGCCAGGTCAGCGTCGCCTCAGACTTGACCCGACCCTGCACGAGATATTCATCCGCCACGTGTCAAATCTCAACCTCTATTTATACACATACGCGGCGCAACGTTTTCTCCACGCTTTTCTTGCTCACTCACTCTCTCTCCTCTCTCTCTCTCTCTCATCGCTGATAATTTTTTATTTCCAGAAAATTAGGCTCTAATCAGTTTCTGGGAGAAAGATTGATTTTTTCTTTGATTTCATTTTTTTCCTCCATAACAAGAACTTCTGCGCATGGCTGCAGGTGATCTCTCTGTGATCTTGCCACGTGTTCTTATTGTTTCCAGACGAAGCGTTCGTAAGAACAAATTCGTCGATTTTGTAGGTACGCTGCGATTTTTATTATTTAATTTTTCTTTTCCGTTTTCGTAATTCAATTTCCAGATTTCAATGTACGAATTTCCGATTCAATTTATTTTCCAGAGTTTGTTTTGAAAAAAATAACCGGTCGTATAATTTTAATTGAAAAATTGCAATAAAATCGAGACGAAGCGTTCGTAAGAACAAATTCGTCGATTTTTTAGGTATGCTGCGATTATTATTATTATTTTTTTTTTTCCGTTTCCGTAATTTAATTTCCAGATTTCAATGTACGAATTTCGATTCAATTTTTTTCCAGAGTTTGTTTTGAAAAAAATAGCCGAACGTATTATTTAATTGAAAAATTGTAAATAAATTACGCAGGCGAATAACCAACTTTTGTACACAATTATTATTTTTAATTTTGTTTTGCCCTTTTTCTGAATTTAATTTCCAGATTTCCTGGATATAATTTATTTTTTTCCGATTGAATTTTCCAGAATTTGTTTTGAAAAAAATAACCGACTAATTATTTGGAGTGAATTTATGAAAATCACGCAGGCGAATACCATCTAGATCTGATCGTAAACTATGGAGCGGTCCCTGTGATCGTGCCACGTGTCACCGGCGTCCACATGATGCTGGAGAGCTTCGAGCCGATCCACGGCGTCCTCCTCTGCGAAGGAGAGGATATAGACCCATCGCACTACGAATCCGACATTGCGAATCTCTCCGCCGACGAGCTGGATGAGATCCGCCGCCTCCACGCCAGCGACACCGCCGTGGACAGAGAAAAGGACGCAATCGAGTTAGGGCTCGCGAAGCTCTGCCTCGAGAGGAATATTCCCTATCTCGGAATATGCCGCGGCTCGCAGATCCTAAACGTGGCCTGCGGCGGCACGCTGTACCAGGACGTCGGCAAAGAGCTCGAGAAGCACGTGCCGGAGAATCAGAGGGTGGTGCACATGGATTACGACAATTACGACGGGCATCGGCATCCGGTGCGAATTGTCGAGAATACCCCTCTTGAGCAGTGGTTTAGTGACTCTTTGGACGGTGGGAGGAAGGACATTTTGGTAAATAGCTATCACCATCAAGGGGTGAAGAGATTGGCTCAGAGATTTGTGCCTATGGCTTTTGCTGCAGATGGTTTGATTGAGGGTTTTTATGACCCGGATGCTTATAACCCGGAAGAAGGGAAGTTCATAATGGGGCTCCAGTTTCATCCCGAGAGGATGAGGCATCAAGATTCTGATGAATTCGATTATCCCGGATGCCCTTTTGCTTATAAGGTGAATTCTTTTGATCCTTTGTAGTGTTATTGATTTTGTTTTTACTATCGAAATTGGAATGGAATTTTCGAATTCTGTCGACTGTGATTCGAATATTTTCGGTTTTGGACGAATTCCGATTTTTTCATTTTTTTCCGAATTTTGTTTGGAAGGTATTGGAATACGTATTAGATTCAGATTTCCGATCTGATTTTAAATTTTTTAAATATTTTCAAAATTTCCACACACACACAAAAAAAAATGTTCCAACTTTTTTATTATAGACAACTAAGAAATTGGAATTCCGGACTTGTTCGATTCTGATTCAAAAAATTTCGATGTCGGAATAAATTTTATCATTCCAATTTTTGAATTCCGATTTTGCGGGAATGTGATTGGAATTAGTTGTGAACTTCTGGATAAAGTTGGAGATTTTCAGAAAGTGCTAATTCCGATACGATCTGTCCGATTCATGTTTTTTATTTGCGTCTTTACGTTTAATTTGGTTGAATGCTACACGAGTGTAATAAAGTTTTAACAAATGTTGCAGGAGTTTGCAAAAGCAGTGATTGCGTATCAAAAGAAGCTTAATAAAAGCTTGACAAGTGTGCCAAAGCTTCTAAAGCTTGATGGTGAGATGGAGAGGAAGAGAAAAATTATAATCAGAAGCTTTTCGCTTGCAAGAAACATATACGAGGGAGGAAACGGGAACAATCCTTCTAAAGAATCCGAACTCGAGGCCGGAGCAGAGTTTCTTGAGGTACACTCACACGTACAATTAATTGCATTAACACACACACACACACACACTAACATTATGTTATGGCAGCAGTTAGGGGTGGAAATTGGAACTCAATTTCCGATTTCAACCCATTAGTTACGAAGTTTTCTAATTTTGGAACAATGTTTCTTTTTCCAATTTTTCCAAAAACATTTTGGATCAGAATTGGAATCTATGTGGAACAAGATATCTCATTCCGTCTTTTTGAAATTCCCATTTTCAATTTGTTTTTGGAATTGAAATGGAACTCGGTTTTCAATTCCGAAGAAAAGGAACTATATTTTTCCGAAAGTGCTAATTTCGATCCAATCCATCTGATTGTATTTTAATTCTGTTTCCGATATCGTGCGGCAAGCTTGAAATAGTTCAGTTTTTCCAAAAGCTGGATGTATTAATATTGTCTTATATCTTTCCAATAGTTGTACTAATTTGAAATCAAATTGTTTATTATGCAGTCAAATACGGCATTGAGCCTGCAACAAGAGACGAGATTAAAGCAGATGGGTGCAACGGTGAGGAATGCTTCTTCTTACATGGAGAAATTGAGGATGAACGAGAAGAGAGAGAATTTAGCGAGAAATGTGATGAATAAAATGTCGGTCGAACAGTTATCCGATCTTATGTCTTTCTACCACATGATGGGTCAGATTTGTTCGGAGGTGTTGGAAAGAAAGCTTACCGGCATTGTCAATGAACTCACATCCTAATATATATATATATATACACACAAATGTTTGGTCCCCATGCTTTGTATTTTGCGTGTTCCGTTGATATATTTATTATGTATTTGGTAGCCGGTCGCAAGAAAGGCGGATAGTTTTATATAGACGATGTTTATATAGGTTCGGAAAAAATTGAAGTTCTTTTGTATTGAAAAGCCATTACCCTGCATTTTAATGAAAATCTAAATTTCTACTTTGTTGTGTTATCACTCTTGTTCTTATTCTTTGTAGGGTTATTTTAATTTTAGAGCTTTTAGTAAGCGCTACCATGTGATAACTCTAATTGATGGAAAAGTCCCTATATAAAAATAGCTGGAAAAGTGCGACTTGTTTTTTTAATGTGAAAAGTCTCAAATATCGTCTGAAATTCTTTTTTTTAAATATATATAAATTCAATTGTGCTTAAATATAAGGGTCCATGAAAAATAAGCTCATCATCCCGTAAAGAGGTCCAGACAAAAAAATCAATTTACAAAAAAATCCACACACTCTCCAAAGATCTATAAAGAACTAAAATACCCCCTCACATTTGAATATACTCCAATTTCATCCATTAATTTAATTTAATTTAATCTCAATCTGACCCCAAATTTCACAAATTATTCAAATTGGACCACAAACTCAATTTTGAGTACAATTTCGCCCGTCACCGCCGTTGACTTTTCTTTTTTTTTTTGTCTTTCCTCCTGATTTTTCCGCCGGTTTCCGGCGTTGAATTTTTCATTTTTTGTTAGATTTTTTTTTACTTTAACATCTTTTTGCCCCATTTAAACATCAATGTTGTTGTGGTTGACAGTCATATTAACTATATTACCGTTTAACACAGTAATATTAACTATACTACAATTTAACACAATAATATTGCTATATTATTCTCTATCACGGTAATATAACACAACAAAAATCACTACTATTATGTAATAGAGTAATATTAATACGTTGACCGTTCAATAAAGGCAAATATAATAAAAAAAAACCAAAAGAAGTAATATTGATGTGGTTGACAGTACTATAACAACAATAATATTGCCGCAACCACAGTAATATTATTGTGTTTACAGTAATATTACAATAGTAGACAGTAATATTATTACGTTAATCGGCTAACAAATCAAACAAAACAACAAAGTAAAAAAAAAAATATTGATGTGGTTGACAGTAATATTATTGTGTTTACAGTAATTTTACTATCAACGATAGTAATATAATTACGTTGACTTATCAACAAATCAAACAAAATAAAAAAATGCCAAAAATAATATTGTTGTGGTTGACAGTAACTGTACTGTTGCTGATAGTACAATTACGTAAATGTACTATCTAGTATAATTACTGTGAATGACAGTACAATTACGGTCAACGCTTAGCAGCGGTTGTTAAAAAATGGATAAAAAATTTCGGAAAAAAAAGAGCACTAAAAAAGGTCACGGGAGACCGGCAGTCAACGTCGGAAACCGGCGGCGGAAAAAGCAAAAAAAAAAAAAAAAAGTCAACGCCGAAAAAGGCAGCAAAAAAATATTTCAGAAAAAAAAAAGTTTAAAAAAAAAGTCAAAATTGAATTTTGTGGTCAAAATTGATTAAATTGAAGTTAAATTGAGGTTACAATTAGGAATTAGGTTTAAAGGGTTGGAGGTAATTTTGTCATATACATTATTTTTTCCTTTATCTATAATACATATTAAAGGGATGGGTTTATTGGCGAAAGAGGTATAACCTCTGAACTTAGAATAATAAAGATGGTTGGTTAGTGACTTATGCACGAAAACCCCTAAATATAAATAATCCAAATTTTTAGACCAAACTGAAAATTTCAGAAATTTCTTTAAAATGCCATTCTATTCCTTCCTCTCCAAGATCAACCAGCCCCAATCTTCTCCTCCGGCGCCGGCGTCAGAGCCGCTAGCTAAGGTGCCGGCACCAAGCAATAAGAAGAACAGTAAGTACGGTGCACCAAAGATATTTCAAATTTGGAATGAGGTGTAGAATTCGTTTTGAACAGAAGATTCTTCTGAACGAAGGCTAGTATTGTTATACTTTAATCATAGGGTTTTTCGCAATAACTACCCCTGTGTAATCTCTAATTGTCGAAAAACCACGCGTATTAAAAAAATTAGCAAGGACCCCCCTATGAAAGTTAGTCAAAGCCAATAAGGCCCCCAACGGCTTATCGTGTTCTGCACGCGCGAATTGTGCGGTTGGGGGTGCGTGTTCTGACATGAAAAGACCTAAATACCCTATAAATAAAAAAAAATCAAAAATTAAACATTAGCCCCAAATTTTAATAACCCGAAAATAAAATTTTTAGAATTTTCAATTCAGTCCTTGTCAATTTCAAAAACGCCTTCTCTCCAAATCATCTCATCCCGATCAAACTCTCCAGCATTTTCATGCCCAACACACACAAAATGCTTCCCGACAGCGCCCCTTTGCCAGACATAGACCGGCAAATATTTTTCTTCCGGACGCTTTTTCCACATAATTTTTTTCCGACAGACCACTCCCTTCATGTTTCTCCAGCAAAAAACCAAAAAAAATGAAACCAACTGACATTGTGAGCTTCAGGCTCTTTCATGTATCAAACCAAAAAAAAAAAGTCGAATATTTTGCAAGATCTGAGCTTTAAGCTTTTCCTTGGAACACAAAAAAGTCCAAAAATTCCAAAAAAATGCTCAGAATATACGTAATTTCAGAAAACTTCCCAGAAAACTCCAATTTTTGCAACAAAAAAATCCCGAAGGTTCACCCCTTCCTTCTCATGATATTCTGCTCCAAATGTGTTGACCTCGATGAAGATGGTGGCGTATATAAGATGATTGATAGGGAAGAGAAGGTTGGGGTGGGGTACGCTACTGAAAGGGGAAGATTTCGAACTGTAACTCTGGAATTTGATTGCTCCGACGAGGGCACTGTTTTGTTTTCCGGCGATTGAGTCGGCGTTCTCCCCATCAAGAAACTGCGGGTTACATTTAGGGGCAGTGAAAAAGATTGGTTGGAGAAGGAAAGTTGCATTTGGGGGTATTTTTTATGTATTAGGGTAGTACAGTCATTTTAGTTAAGTCAACCGCCAAATGGAAAATATGGGGTGGTGTGCTGTATCAAACGCAACATAGGGGGGTCATTGCTAATTTTTATAACACAGGGGAACTTTCGCCAATTAAGAATAACACAAGGGGATCTGTGCTATTAGCTCTTAATCATATGTATATTCTATATCAAGAGTAGTAATTAATTTTAATTTGGCAGGTGCAGTGGTTTGCAAGATTACCTGGTTCAAAATGGAAGTGTCTACCGGTAATAAGTAGTTTTTTTTGATTTTGGCTTGACAATTTCATACCCCATTGGTTTTCATGCTCTACACTTTCAGGTACCTTTGCGGATTTCTGTTGATATGTAACTAGTATTCACCCGTGCGATGCACGGGGCGACATATTTTCAACTGGAAATACATGTCTGAAAAAAAAATTTACGCATACATAAATTATTACGCTCATTGAATTTAAATACAATACGCGACCAACAATATTAAAAATATATTTTAAGTATTATGTTCTTCATAGTTACATCATAAGAATAATATTAAATATTAGTATATCGTAAAAAATAAATCTTAAAGATAATAAGATTTGCACTGAGCATCCTAGGGACATGACTGAAAATAACATCGCACGGGGGAAATTATATAGAGAAGAAACACCTGCCAAATAATAAGTTGTTAAAAAAAACATGTTACATGAATAATTGGTAAATATGAAAATATTTTCTACCTTTAAATTCGATGAAATACTTCCTTGTACACGACATTTCTAGTAACATTGGTGAGTTTGCCCGAATCCGACTTGATGAATATCTTAATACCACCTCTGCTCATAACTCTGGACAGTGCAACATATAGTTGATCATGGCTGAAGACATGCCTAGGAAGATACAAACCAACATGCGAAAGAGTTTGACCTTGCCTTTTATTGATTGTCATTAGAAAAGAAACAATCAATGGAAACTGTCTTCTCTGAAATTTAATTGGCAGTCCGGAGTTAGACGGTATTAAAGTCATCCGAGGAATGAACACCATGTCACCGATATTTTTTTCGGAAAGAATTTTGCAACTCAGAACGTGAATGCCAGTTTTAATAATTTGAAGTCTGGTCCCATTCCACAATCCTCTAGCTTGATCGATGTTTCTTATTTGCATAACGGGTGCACCAACCTTGAACTTCAACGATGAGAACAAAGTACGGAGCATCTTATTGTGTTGAGAAATTCAGTTGAATAAATTTCTGCATTATCCTCCATTGTTTGCTCGTCCCTACACATACTATCTGAGCTCAGGTACACCTTCTCTCCTCCTGGAAGGAGAGACATTAAGTGATCGTTCACAGACTCGACGAATTCATTAGTTGGTGCAAGAATTGCTCTCCCTTGAAAATAATTTGGATCATACATGTTACTCAACAAATCCGGGTAAATGAATTCCAGTAGGTCTCTGAATGGATCGTCTGAATCACCAATCAACATGTCATCGGAAATCTCTATCGAAGTTTCACCATCGTTTTGTTCCCCATCATCCTCATTGCCAACCTTCGGTATCCAGTCTCCAAATTCTTTTACCCCATCCACGTTAGATGGAGAAGAGCATGACTGCAATCTCATGTTCTTAGTCAACTTCATGACACGACAGAAATTTCATAGCGGAGAGGAGTTTATCGTAGCATATACTGTGTCGTGCATTGATGCTTTGAGCACAACTGGTAAAATCTGCCTAAAATCTCCTCCAAGAACAACCACCTTACCACCAAAGAGTTTGTCAACCTGTAATATTGACTTCATTGTCTTGTCAAGCGCTTCAAAACAGTCTCTATGCATCACAGGAGCCTCGTCCCATATAATAAGTTTTGCCCTTATGAGCAACTCCGCATGTGGATTTTGTTGCGATATGCTGCAGGTGAAACTCTCGTGTACATTTATGGGTAGTCCGAATCGAGAATGAGTTGTTCTTCCACCAGGGAGCAATAACGATGCTATACCACTCAATGCAACGTTAATTACAATCTCTCCCTTGGAACGAACTGCAGCCGAAAGAGTTTACCATAGAAACGTCTTTCATGTTCCACCATGGCCATATAGAAAGAACATTCCACCACGGTCATCGGATACAACATCCATGACTGCATCATAAACATTTCTTTGCTCGTCTGTAATTCAAGCAAGACACCGTTGAAGTTCTCTACCCATTTCAAACCGGTCGTAATCCAGTTTATCTAACACCAATATGTTTATTGTGTCCTCCGCTGAGAATTCGATTGGAACTGGCATGGTGCGTAATTTCGCAGGCTTTTACCATTGCTTTGCAATATTTTTTCTATTTCGGTGAGAGTATAGTTCTTCAAGTTTTCATCTGATATATGTAAATCTTCAAAAAAAAATGGATAAATTATGTGCATTTAGTTCAAAATGTAAAGAGACAATATTAAAAGAATGAGTAATATTTAAAATCTACTTGAATAATGTGCTATACAAATTACCATACCTGGATTATTATGAAGACGTTATTGTTTGTAAGCAACACCCTCCGCCAAATCCAACCAACAACTTTGTCAAACATGTTCGGGCCGACTTAAACTATTGGAAAGAAGCATAACTACAAATAACCTTCTTATATAATCCCCCGGTGCCCAAGTATTCACTCCTATTATTGCATCTTTGTATTCTTTGTCTTCATCTAACAGACCCAAAACATAACATGCATCCCTGAACGTAGGGTAGACAGTGTCAAAAACTTTTCTGATGTCCTCGTAGCACATATATCCCCTATGAATGTTAAGTAGCAACCTAAGGTAATAGTCTTCCCCTTTTCCAGGGGGAACATTCGCAAGCCTACCAATAGAAAATCATTTTTTCCTTGGCACCCAAGTTCGAGAATCCTCTTTATATACAAATTGTTGTGGAAAATATTCGTACCTCAAGTCCCTAGCATGTGGATAGTTCATGTTGGCCTCAAACCACGTTAGGAACATAGTTTGCTTGGAAGGTGGCCTATCCAGCACACTTTGTAATGACTGGTTTTCATTGAAGACAAGCGGCTGATGATCGGGGAGATGAAAGCTTAGCCTAATTACGGACGGGTCTCTGTAATGAATATCAAAATTAAACAACCTCCACATTGCCTCACATGCCAAAAGATATCTGCAGTCGTAGTACATCTTTATCTCATCACGAATCTCAGCACCGCCATCTCTATTGCGTGTTTCATAAAATGCCGTCGTAACTCGGTCATGCCCCTTGTTTACGTATTTGAACATGTATTTGATTGACTTGTTCTGGTTGCATAACTCGATATTAATGTGAGATCGGTATTTACTCAACCATATACGATTGTACGGGACTACAAACCCATTGTCAAGAGTAGTCTTCTTCTTCGTAACTGTTGTGCCATCTTCCATTCTCATGTACACAATAAAACCATCTGCATCTGATTCAGTGCGCTGTACAAACGTCTTTGGAAATCGCTTCGTGCAAACTCGATCCTTCATACAGGGAGATTTCAAATTCGCCTGACCGCACGGTCCATGTATCATATACTTCTCCACCAACTGGTACATCTTTCGGTCGTTTTCTTCGTCAGGATTTCAGCACATATGATTCTGTCAATTTCTTCTGGGTTCTTGGGCTTATCTTCATTATGCAACCACAATGAAATATGTGCATGCGGTAGACCTCGTTTCTGAAATTCAATTGTGCATACATCTGCATAGAAAATATAAACATATGGTAATAAAAAAATATGCATTAATTTAGTTAAGAAAGCAATAAGTAGTTAAACTCACACATGAGAAAATTCTTTAATTTATATGAATGTAGTAAATGTATAATTATAAACTGAGATATAATTAAATACTTACATGCTCTAATACGTCCGAATATACAACTCTTCTTGCTTTGTGTCATCATACTATCGAGCTTCATCTTGAACACACGACAAAGAATGTCTGGCCGATCCTCCGGCCTGAGATTTGTATCTTTCAACACCCTTTGTAATTCTGGCCATTGAGGATTGCATGTGATGGTGATGAAGAGGGTTGGAAATCCAATCCAGTTACATATTTGAAGAGCATCAACGAAGTTGTTAAACATATACCTTGGACCTGCGGTGAACGACCCTAGAATTATAATGCGTTGTCCAACTAATTTACCCTCAGTGTCTCCTTTAAAAATCTTTTCTTCGATACCTTTGTACATGTCAACCCTAAGTTGATCCTGATTGAACCTTATGAAATTCAACCTCTGTGACTCTACCATTGAAAATCCATCAACACAGAACTGTTGAAATAACTTCTTGGAATGCAAAAGTAACAAATGTTATCCACGCCATTTCTGGGTTAGATGCAAAGAACTCTCGCATGCTTACCTTCCTCCATTTTCTATTATCGAAGATTCTCTCAAACTTATATCGTCTCGATAACCATCTTCACCGTAACGAAATAAAAGAGGATACTGTAGAGGCAAGTAAAGATGATGGAGCTCACTGATTCGTTGAAGCTTATTTGAGCGTGTCTCAACTACAATATCCCTAACACCCTATTGTGTGTCAAAGTTCCCAACGATCAAGCCTGCTATTTTCACTTGCGTTAGGAATATTGTACGTCCTGCCATCAGTACTGCAACTCTTTACCAATCTAAGTTTTACTCATTGATGGCCATCATTGGAAAACCGATCTCGAACAGCACGGTACGACTGTGCAAGTACATTGTTACCATCAATCATATCTTTCAACGATGCAACGATGGCTGAGCCAAGATCATTAGATTGATTTCCGGACCTGCCAAACAAAAAAAAATATAATTATAATTTGTAAGCGCTATACTCTTTAGAAACAGGAATATAATTCCCAAAATTTTACCAAACGGCATCAATTATATTCTGAATCTCATTTTTTGTGTCAAAAATGTAAAGATGAGCAAATTTAGGCCTAGTGCCTTCTTTCGGCAATAAACTGCCCAGTAGATGGTAATTTTGGACGTGTAATAGAAATGTGTATGGACCAGATCCGTTATTAATAGATGTATGCACTTTTCCACTAAGCGACGTGAAAGAAAACATCATATTATACGATCGTACGTGCTCTTGGAAATGTTTGCTCCTTCGATCAGTTCCAAACACTAAATTGTTAAGTGTAGGAGGTGCATCTCTTATTTTTGGGAGCTGGACTTTCCGGACATACAACTTAGGCCAAATTTGGGCCTGCATGTTTGTATGTGCATGTCAATTATTTCACCGTACCACATCATTGCACCGCAAAACGGACATTCATACATCTGGTCTCCAAGATCTTTATAATCTATCAAAAAATAATTAAATAAGATTAGTTATTAAAAAAAATTAATGCAATGAATTTATATAATTAATAATGTAAAGATTAAAAGTTGTTAGATTAAAATAATATTTACCAATATCGTCAACTACATCGTCATTATTCTCATCGTTGGAGACATATTCAAAATCTACATTTAAAAGCAACAAATTATCATTATAGTAGAAAAATATACTGACAATAACGCATAACAATGAGATACCGCTGTCGGAAGAAATTTCTCTTACCGTCTGTAAATCGTCATCTACCAACATAGCGGGTACTGATTTCATATCCAACACACGTGTTACAGAGTCTATTGTTTTATGACTCCTTGACATCTTCTTTACGTTCTGCACGATACAACTAACAAAATAGTAAACATTCAGCTTCTGTCGAAATTAAAGAAAAAACTGATACATTGTCTACATGTATTGCACACTTAATCATTTAAACTTAGGCATAAAATTACTCACAAAAAAATAAGATCGCACCTTTTATTTTTTCATAATAGGATTTTGTAACTTGGAATGGATCTTCACATGATGTAGATGCACCATTGTGATAGTACTCAACGTCATCTGTCGTAATAATAAAATAGCATATTTATTATAGAATTCATTTATAATTATGTAGCAATAATTGTACAAAGATAACAGTATTAACGTCTAATATTGAATCGACACCACAATTAGTCCCCATTTAATTAATGCCGCTCATTTTAATTGTAAAAAAAAAAAAAAAAAAAAATTAATCAAAACCACTTGATATAATACCTTTCTTCATCTTAGTCAATTTTTCTTTATATGTTGGAAATGATGTTTTTCGTACACTATTGACAGCATCTGTGCAAGGACATTAGGAGAATATTATTTAGTTAG
>NC_142544.1:0-62500 GCF_056151865.1 Erythranthe guttata | reverse complement strand
AAGTAGTAAAGTAGACTCGTGAGAGTCGGATATGTCGATCCCACAGGGAATACACAAATTATTTAATCCTAAGTACCAAATTTTAACAATTACGATTTTTATCCTGCCTACGCAAGTTTGTCAAATTAATTAACTAAATAAATTAAACTAATTAAGAAAGCAATTAAACAAGAGAAAATATCAATATAAAACGGATCTAGGATTTTATCTTCCCCATGCGATAATTCTTCACCCAATTAATCTCCTATCATGCAAGTTATGATTCCCGATTATTAACCCAAGACACGAAATTACTCATAACCAGTTGTCGCTGTATTATAAGTCTATTATTCATAAAAGATTCACTATATGTCTATGCAAACCTAGTATGAATAAAGCATTAAATAACAAGTCTCGAAAACGGCTGCCTAAGGTATTATCTGTATGTCTACGATACATGCGATAATACAATTAACACACTCATCCGGTGAAAAACTACTCGAAGGCTCTTCTATCCTTGTTCTAATTATTAAAACGATCTGTCAATCAATTCTAACAATAACAAATAGCAACATAAATTAGCTACGTTCATGCGCTAAATAAGATCAAGATAGAAGAAATAATCGAAGAATAAAACTTGCATAAAAGTAGAAAAATAGGTTCGAATTACCACATAGGGTTCCAATAAAATCCTAGAACAAAAACTTAGTTACTCATGTTCTCTACGAAAAGCATAATAAAAATATGAAAAACCATAAAAGCTATGAATAAAAATAAAAGAGGAGAACTATGATGAAGATTCGTCAAGTCTTCGTCTGCGTTCTTGTGCTTCTTGATCGCGTGTAGAAAGATGAAAGATAAAAGATAGATGATAAAAAGATCCCTAATTGTGTGCCTGACTTGGTCTTATATAGGGTGAAGAACTTGGGGAAGAAGGCAGTTTCCTTGTGCAATTAAAATCCATTTTCTGCGCAACTTCGGAGTCTCGGACGGGGGTCCCACGATTTGCACTAAAACTGGGACGGGGTCCGAGCTTTAAATCTTCAAAATTTTGATTTTTTCACTTTTGGCCCATATTTTCTCCAAAATTACAGTTTTGACCCCATACTTTTCCAATTCTTCAATTTGTACCTAAAATACAATAAATCAACTTTTTAAGCACCAATTATCTTATATATATATATATATATATATATATATATATATATATATATATATATATATATATATATATATATATATATATATATATATATATATATATCTATTTTTTCGATTTTCGAAGAAGAAGAAAGATCTTATAAGAATTTTCGATCGACCTCCAAGGGATGATTATTCAAGAATCTCCACTTTTCTACCTTCTACAAATTGGCTAAAAGAAAGAACACCTTTTCTCCAAGGCTCAAATCAAGGTTCTAAGGATAAATTCGACAAAAAGGGTAGGCTTGAAAGGCTCAAACAGTTCAAAGAGGACCCAAATCATATCCCAAATCACTTACCACCCAACACTTCGTATCATAAATGTCCTAAGGTGAGATTTAAAACCGACCAAAGCATGATTTAGCACAAATAAATTCCAAATTTAAAATGCAAAACATTCAACCAAAGCAATGCATAAGGCGTGATTCCTAGCAATAATTCACTTCTACGTTCCGTTGAATCGAAAGCTAAACAAATATCTACTCCTTATCAACATAAAACAAGTAATCTCATCATCAAACATTGACAATCTCCCATCATCATAATTCATCGATGCATTGAACAGATTTTTTTTTTTTCAAAGCAAAAAATAAAACGGAAATAACAAAACGCAAATAAAGCATGCAAACTAAAAAAAAATTAAAACACAAATAAAGCGCACATAAAATAAAACAAGTAGTTAACCACCCCCAAACTTAAAATTCACATTGCCCTCAATATGATTCGCCCGGAGTTTAAGGATAGAAAACACTTGTTTAAGCATCGGGACCATCGTTGGGTTGCTCACCAACTCCACCTTGCGCATGAGCATCACCATCCTCCTCATCATCCGAAAGCTCGGGTACGGGCGGGGGCACTTTTCTGTCTCTTTCCCTTCCCTCTGGAAGATGATGCTTTGCGCATGCGGCCTCGTTTGTTGGACGACATAGTTGGGAGAGAGGTTGGAATAGATTCGGTGAGAATTGGTTGACAATCGAACTCAAAATTTGGTTGGAGCAAATTGTCGAACACCTTGTGGGCGTGCCTTGAAAGAGTAGATTTTTTTGAAAGTTTGGTTCGAGTCTCTAGCCTCCCTGTCAATACCAACGCAAAATAAGAATTGGAGAGTGCGTGAGTGAATTATATGTGTGAAATTGAAGAATTTTTGGAAGGGAAATTCAAAAATTCGAAAATTCGTGTGTGGGAGTAAGAGAGAAGGAAAGAGGATGGTTTAAGAAATAATGGGGGAGAAAATCTAATTTTCGAAAAGTTAAACGCCCCCTTTTTAGTTCGGACGGCCGTCCCACATTTTTGCCTATTTCTCGGACGGCCGTCTGAGAATTCGTCGTCGCTCACTGGTTTGGGGACGGCCGTCCCGGTTTTAAGGCTAAAACTCAGACGGCCGTCCAAGGCTACTGGTTCCCTTCTGGTTGTGGGACGGCCGTCCCACTTTAAAGGTATATTTTGGGACGGCCGTCCCAAATGCAGTGCTGCCAATTTTTTTTTTTTTTTTTTTTTTTTTTTGAGAAAAATAAAATAAAAACAAAACTAAAAATTTAAAATAACATAAAATAAGAAAAACGAAAGCTCGGGTTGCCTCCCGAAAAGCGCTAAGTTTACAGTCTTCAGCCGGACTTTGTCTGCTTCTTTGTTCAAGCTAACGTGACCGAAGTCACTTGGCAATTGAATTCCTCTCCCCAATAATGCTCGTTTGGTTCTTTAGGTGGCCACATCCACCTTGCACGTTCATCATTGTTATCACCCCAACTCTTTTGACTGTCTCTCGGCGGAGTTGAAATTGAGCTCGCACAATAAACTTGCTCCGTCCGACTATCTTTTCCGCTACCATCTCCTGCACTCAAAGATCTTTTCCCATGGTCTAAGATCAAAACGTCAAAATCGTCATGATTTGTAAAATCCACAAGATCAATAGCATAGCAATCATTATTATCACATGGATTTTATTAGCGCTAAAAACGTTAAATTTGATCGTTTGATCGTGCACCGTCATTGTAAGATCACCACTAGCGCAATCAATTAGAGTTTTCGACGTGGCTAAAAACGGCCTTCCTAGAATAAGAGGTATCTCCCTATCTTCATCTATATCAAGTATAACGAAATCCACAGGGAAAATAAATTTGTTCACCTTTACTAGCACATTCTCTAAAATACCTTTTGGGTAAACCAAAGACCTATCGGCTAATTGAAGAGTTATAGCCGTAGGTTCAATCTCACCTAACCCAAGATTTTTATAAGTGGAATAATGCATAAGATTAATGCTCGCACCTAAATCAATAAGCGATCTAAAATTTTTACCTCCTATAGTACAAGGGATAGTGAACTTACCTGGATCGCCGAGCTTTTGCGGAAGAGGCCGTGTAAGAATTTCACTGCATTGCTCCGTGAGTTGGATCATCTCATTCCCTTGCAATTTCTTCCTTTTTGTCACGAGATCCTTGAGGAACTTCACCCACTTTGGCATCTTTTGAAGGGCTTCAATAAACGGGATATTTATGTGGATTTCCTTCAGCTTGTCCAAAAATCTTTGATAATCGGCATCGAGCTTCTTCTTTATAAGCTTCTGAGGATAGGGAATTGGAGGGGCTCGTGATTTCACTGGGGATGATAGTGGTTCTTTGTGAGTTGCTTCTTTTTCCCCAATCACGCTCGGCTTCTCGATCACCGTGTTTTGCTTCTCTTTTCATGGGGCTTCCTCCAATTGTCTCCCATTCCTTAAACTCATAGCGTTGCACTGCTCGACGTTGTTCTTCCGAGGATCTTCCGTATTCGACGGCAGTGCTCCCGATGGTCTCGTGGTTAGCTGGGTTGCAAGTTGACCCATTTGTGTTTCCAAATTTCGGATGGAGGCTTGGGTGGTTGTCATAAATTGCGCCAAGATATTTGCGAGATCTCCACCTTGAGGCGGATTTTGGAATCCGGGAGCTGGTCGTGAATAATTAGGCGGTTGACCTTGAGGTGGTGCTTGCCTTTGTCCTTGTTGATTTCCTCCCCACCCAAAGTTAGGGTGATCCTTCCATCCCGGATTATACGTGTTGGAGTACGGGTTCCTCGGTTGTCGGTTGGTGTCATGCACATAATTCAGAGACTCCGTTTCTTCTACGCGCTGGTCGGGAACTTGGACTGCGTGGACTTGTTGGGTCTGCAACGCCGCTACTTGCTTCGATAGCTTCTCCAATTGGGCCGTGATTGCAGTGACCCCGCCTAACTCCAAAATTCCTCCCGTCTTGACTACTCCGCTATTCGACCGGTCCGATGCCCGCATGTATTTGTTTCGAGCGATTCGCTCTAAGAGTTCGTATGCTTCGTCGTAGGTCAAACTCATGAACATTCTTCCAGCTGCCGAGTCGAGAACGGTTCTCGAGTTGTCTTGTAGCCCATCGTAAAATATTTGCAGCTGGCGCCACTCTTGAAGTCCGTGATTCGGGCACCTCCTTACTAACTGTTTGAACCACTCCCACGTCTCAAATAATGCTTCACCGGCTTCTTGTATGAAATTTTGAATTTCTCTCCGGATTCTCTCTGTTTTTGTTGGGGAGTTATATGTGTTCATGAAAAGTTGTGCTAGCTGGGCCCAAGACGAGATGGAATGCGGTGCGCGAGTTTGTAACCATTCTCGGGCTGCGCCTTGTAAGGAGTGCTTGAACAGGCGGAGTTGCAGTGCTTCGGGCGTTACTCCGTTCATCTTGTGCGAATCACACGTCTCGAGAAAGTTGACCAAGTGGAGATGTGGATCTTCGTGAGCCAATCTGCTGAATAATCCATTGTTTTGGAGCATAGTGAGGAGTCCCGCTCGAATTTCGAAATTGTTGGCTTCAATGGGGGGCTGCTGGATGCTTGATTGAAACCCATTGAGTGTCGGAACGGTGTACTCATGCAAGGCTCGTTGACGAGGTGGTGGATTAATTAGCTGGCGTTGGTTTTGCTCGTTGACGATTTCTCCTGCCGCATTCGGGGGGCGCCTTTGGTCACCTTCCCCACGGTTAATCTCTTATTCCATTGTTGCGGGAGCGTTTTGAGCTAACCTTTGATTTCTCCTGGCTTGCCTAAACGTTCGCTCAATTTCGGGATCGAGAGGTAACAAGCTCGTATCGTGTCCTCTTCGCATAAAAAGTACCTAAAAAATAAAAATAAAATAATTAAATAAAATAAATAAAATGGCTGAAGTAAGAAAAATTGCTCAAATTTAATATTAGGATAAATAAATAATTTAGCCGTAGTCCCCGGCAACGGCGCCAAAAACTTGTTGGGTGCTAAATACCCACACGCAAGTGCACGTATCGCAAACAAGTAGTAAAGTAGACTCGTGAGAGTCGGATGTCGATCCCACAGGGAATACGCAAATTATTTAATCCTAAGTACCAAATTTTAACAATTACGATTTTTATCCAGCCTACGCAAGTTTGTCAAATTAATTAACTAAATAAATTAAACTAATTAAGAAAGCAATTAAACAAGAGAAAATATCAATATAAAACGGATCTAGGATTTTATCTTCCCCCTATGTGATAATTCTTCACCCAATTAATCTCCTATCATGCAAGTTATGATTCCCGATTATTAACCCAAGACACGAAATTACTCATAACCAGCTGTCGCTGTATTATAAGTCTATTATTCATAAAAGATTCACTATATGTCTATGCAAACCTAGTATGAATAAAGCATTAAATAACAAGTCTCGAAAACGGCTGCCTAAGGTATTATCTGTATGTCTACGATAATACATGCAATTAACACACTCATCCGGTGAAAAACTACTCGAAGGCTCTTCTATCCCTGTTCTAATTATTAAAACGATATGTCAATCAATTCTAACAATAACAAATAGCAACATAAATTAGCTACGTTCATGCGCTAAATAAGATCAAAATAGAAGAAATAATCGAAGAATTAAACTTGCATAAAAGTAGAAAAATAGGTTCGAATTACCACATAGGGTTCCAATAAAATCCTAGAACAAAAACTTAGCTACAAATGTTCTCTACGAAAAGCATAATAAAAATATGAAAAACCATAAAAGTTATGAATAAAAATAAAAGAGAACTATGATGAAGATTCGTCAAGTCTTCGTCTTCGTTCTTGTGCTTCTTGATCGCGTGTAGAAAGATGAAAGATAAAAGATAGATGATAAAAAGATCCCTAATTGTGTGTCTGACTTGGTCTTATATAGGGTGAAGAACTTGGGGAAGAAGGCAGATTCCTTGTGCAATTAAAATCCCTTTTCTGCGCAACTTCGGAGTCTCGGACGGGGGTCCCACGATTTGCACTAAAACTGGGACGGGGTCCGAGCTTTAAATCTTCAGAATTTTGATTTTTTCACTTTTGGCCTATATTTTCTCCAAAATTGCAGTTTTGACCCCATACTTTTCCAATTCTTCAATTTATACCTAAAATACAATAAATCAACTTTTTAAGCACCAATTATCTTTAAAACACACCAAAAGCTCAAATAAAAAGGTACAATTAAGTGTATAAATATACACTTAACAGTGATGACAAGAAAAAGAATGATCGTCACTACCACTACCAACCAGTTAAACGCAGGAAAATTAATTCTGAATGTTGTTTCCTGATATATCAAGAGTCTGAATTAGTGGGGAAAAGGAGGAAAAAGAGATCGATCTCCTTTATTCGTTATTATATTCTCGCCTCAATTCACCACCCAAGCTAAGGGATAAAATTCTTACCTTTATTTAAGATTACTTTGTTCATTTTCATTTTTCCAACAAAATTATTATCCCACAACTCAAATTATTCCTAATTAGATTATCCCAAACTAAACCTTCCCAGTGACTAAGTTCTGTTCTAAGACTTAACAATAATGTAATATTGTCTAGTCACTCGTCATTGTCATCACCATCATCATCATTGATGGAGCAAAATTTGCACCTTCGATCAGGACCCTTTTCCGAACCCTACTTCTTTTTTTCCGCCGGAAAAGCTCACCTATTGCCGGGACGATGACCGACGGAGACAAACAAGACGACTGAAAAATAGTAAACAGAGAAAGAACTCGAGAGAAAGTAATTATTGGTTAAATACACTTTGCACCCCTAAATTATTGCAAATGAAACACATACCCCTTAAAGTATTATTTGTAACACTTACCCCCTCAATACCAATTATTTTATATTTTAAAATTTAAAATATAATAAACATAACAATCTAACAATTATTGAATCATAAAAAGATGAAAATTATGTAAAATTAAATTATTGAAAAATAATTAAAATGTAATATATATTGTATAATTATGTATGAAAATATACTTTGAGAAATTAGTAAACTAAAATATATTTAAATACTTAAGATTACTATTAGTTATGTATTAATTTCTAAAAATGTATCGATATGCATGTATTCGATAAATTGGTCCAACAACAATTATATGTTATTTATTGAATATGTACCAACTGCAAGATAATATTTTTAAATTTTATATTATTGCATTTTTGAACATATATTTTTAGTTATATAATTTAATTATTATTTTAGTTATACTTTTTAATAAAAGAAGAAATTTTAATAAATTAAAATGTAAAATACAAATTAAATTGTGCCTTAGGGCGTAAGTGTTATAAATGATACTTTAGGGGTAAGTGTAACATAGGGTATAATTTAGGGGTACAAAACGAATTTTACACATTAATTTATACCCCTTTCAGTTTCCCTACAGAAAACCGGGTCGGACCTTGTAGATTTCTTCCATCTGTGACTGAGTGTGGCGGCCATGAATTTGCTCTCTCCGTTACGGTGCTTTCCTTTTTTCCTTCCTAATTATCAATCTTTGCTATGCCTCTTTCAGTTTATTTTCTGGAATTCAATTGAACTGATAAACGGCGTCGTTGTTGAAATAGTGGCCCCTTGTCTGTTCGAGCTTTGAACTTTTTTGAATCTTCTAATGGAGCTCCCCGGAATGCACTTTCCCCTCTTATTCATAGCCCTACTCACTTTCGCAGGTACCTATATCGCCATTTTTCTACTTCCTGTTCTATTCATTTTCATTATTTAATTACCTGCAAAGTTTGGATTTTTTTATTTTTATTTTTATTTTTATATAAGATAAGGGACGATAAATTGATGCTGAAATAAATTTCATGTAAAGAAAAGAGTATCATATGTTAATGTAAGTCATGAAATTTGAGGAGCAGGAAATGGTTAGAGTAGAATGGTTATCATACTTATTACTATGTTCTTGATAAATTACGTATTTCAAGACAATGTTTACACCTACAATTGATTCTCCAGAATTCCAAACTATATATATATATATATGATTCATAATTCATTTACATACACATTCATCATGACTGTATGGCTCATTCACACAATGATTGTACGCCTCATTCACATACACACGTCATGTACTTAGCATCTTACAATTGTGCTTCTTTCAGAGTTTTGTCGTCTGCAAGTGCTACAAGCGATGAAGAAGCTGCTGCGAAAGCTGCCGCAGTCAATGCTGATACTGGGGCACCAACAATGTTCGAACCTCTTACACCTGCTGATTAATTATGTTTTCATCTTCTTTTCCTAAAAGTCCGACCAAAATTTCAGCTATAAAGAAAAGCTTTAGTTGAGATATTTTTTCCTGTTTTAGATTGTTGCCTTATATTGTTTCTTCTTCTTTTTTTCACTGTCGACTTCATTTTTGTTCTAGATTTGACAAGATTATATCAAAAGAGATCCCTGCAAACATTGTATATGAGGATGAGGCAGTTCTTGCTTTTCGAGATAAAAGCCCAAAAGCTCCAGTTCATGTTCTTGTCATTCCAAAGTCACGAGATGGTCTGACCGAGCTTGGCAAGGTACTGTCTTTTCCTTGTATTCTTATGTTAGGCTATAGCAGTCCCTAATGCATAACATTCTTGAGGTGAATGAAACGACTTTACAGAAATTTTAGCAAGGTTTAGTGGTTCAGCTTTAATTGTGCTGTGATGCTTTGTAGGCTGAAAAGAGACATGAAGAGATATTGGGTCATCTTCTTTATGCTGCTAACATAGTGGCAGAGAAAGAAGGCATCACCGAGGGCTTTCGTGTTGTTATTAACAGTGGCCCGTCTGCGTGTAAGTTTCTCTCTCTACACGCTCTTATTTTTACAACTCAAGTTACAGAAACAAGAAAAACATTCCAGTCTAATCCACAATTACTGTCTCTGTCTCTGTGTGTAGGTCAATCTGTTTACCATCTTCACTTACATGTACTTGGAGGGAGACAGATGAAATGGCCACCAGGTTAAGATACAAGTTAACTCAAGGTTCATCGTTCTGTTCTGAGACTTGTTTTTTTAGGCAGTTGTTATTTCTTGGGTACACACCTTTTGAAGAAATAATTGGTAAAATACAGTGTATCATCATGAATCGTCCTTATATATAAAACTATTCACATTAAACCTTTAAGATATTAATTAAGATATTAAAGTTTAATCGGAATATAGTTTTGTTGGTTGGTAAATGGTAACTGCTTCTTCTCTGGTTTCAAATTTGATGATTAGCACGGCAAGTTTGAGAGTGAGATAATTAGTATTGATAATGGAGCTTGAAAACTGGCTATCTTTTTATGAGATAAATCAGCCAACCAGCAGATGATTGGATATTGCTTTTCTGAAGTTATACTAGGAACTAACTTACAAGTGCATATTGTAGCTGATTTTCTATGCACAACTCAATTATACTTGCATCACAAAACCAGCTGGGCTAGCAAGCATAACCATCTACATGCATCCTTACTGTATTAGCCAATTCCCAGATATTGCTGATAAATGATAATGAATATGTATAAAGAAACGTTGCACATTATCTCGAGGCAAATACAAATATTCTATTCTACAAAAAGAAAATTAAACTCTAAAGGCAAATATCATAGTGTTGTGTGTACTCCCGACTGGTTTGAACAGAGACATGAACAATCTGGCTGTGTCAAGTCCCGCAGCACAATCCGTTTGTCGCGGTTACTCATAAGTTTAATAAGAGGCAGCTTTAATGAAACTTGGCGCCATATCTCTTTCACTGTCCCATTTGCTTCTTCGTACTCAAAGTACCTCTTTACCTGAATAAATTGCATCAAAAAACGAATTTGGATAATAATAATAATACTACTCAATTCAAACTCAAGTCAATTATACGTACGGAAAATGTACCTTTTTCAATTCCTTTTGGAATTCCAAAATCCTCTCCAGAGTCACTTTTCTCAGCAATTTTACCAAGCTTCCAGGTTTAACAGCAGTGTAGGTGTCGAGGAAAATGGCAATCTTTCTATAGTCTATGACATCTTCAAAAGGCAACTCAATGTAGTCGCTCACAATTACTGGAACACATAAACTTACAATAGCGTCAAAAAGCCGGCAAGCTGATGGAGTGTCGCCAGCTGGATGCAAACAAAACTTTGATGTATGCATTCCTTGTGATGCCATACGGCGACTCTCCCTAGACTGTGCCCCGTGTTTTATAATAACTTCTTGTTCATTCTCAAGAACTTGGAAAAGCATCTCTCTAATCTTACCGCCCTGTACACCACAATTAAACCAGCTCCATGTAAATGCATACACAAATGGTGACATAGAACAGGGTCCGGCAAAAAGAAAAAAAGTCCAAATATTACCATGCTATGCATACCATCAACGGAAAAGAAAAGTCTGAACATTACCTCTTTTCGGTATCGATTTCCCATAAAGAACAAGAGGGACTTGCGATTTTCCAGGCCAATCTTTCCTTTGTATGAATTAATTCGGTGTGAATATGGTAGAATCACATCCTTCACTAGGGATGCTTGATTGGCACCCAACCTCCCAAAATCTGAAACTAATAGCACCCCATTCTTCACCCTATCAATGATCTTATACAAAGCATTAGGATCCTGACATATAAATACATGATCCCACCCATTATTTCTCTTCCAATACACTTGTTCTTCCAACCACTCCATCAAAGCCTCCTACATCAACCACAGACTTGGATGAAATATTTTGCTTCTTGCATAGAGAATGTCGGTCAAAATAAGTGAAAACAATAAATGATCCAGTAGAGTTCAAGAGCATTTCTAGCACAGAACTATGAATGAATTATTGTTACTTGGCATATTATCAAATATTAATAACCTAAAGATCATAGATTTTAGCAAAACAATATTTGGTTCAAAACAACCCTTGGTATGATAACTCTGGATAAGTAAACAATTAAAATTTTACAAATACGCACCTGAGTTTGCTCATCATTGTAAACTGTCCTATTAGGAGAGACGTTCACAGTGGCTGGTCGGATCGGATTGGTGACGAGACTCAATGAAGAGAAAAAGGGCACGTAGAAGAGGTCGGCTTATTCCGGGTCCATGACCCGAGTCAGAGCCGAGTCGATCCGTAGGTCACCGGGACGATTCAAATCGGAAAATAAATACCACTCGGCTGAGTGCTTATTCCCAGGATACTTGAGCAGCGCGTCGCTCCCCACGGTTTCTCCTCCACGCGCCTCCGCATAACTCTCAATCACCCCGTATGTAAATCTCCTAGGCAGATCATACATGTATATTTTCACCTTCTTATTATCATCAACAGAACGAAAACTGCGATTGTCTAAATTAATTGACGTATTAGTGTTATAATTGGGAGGATTGTAGAATAGGAACGAGTATAGGGCAAACAGGGAGAGGAAAGCGAGGACAAGAGTGGGTCTTAGTAGAGATTTACGGGGCATTTTCGTAAGTACGCTTTTACTGCTGTACGGCAGTGGTGATGTGGGTGGAGACGGGATAGAGAGGGCGGTAAGGGGCGGCGATCTGAGTTTGGGCCGGAGATTCATTAGGGGCGGAGCGCATTATTTTTGCCTTGTATAAATTAATAAGATGCACACTGGATTCACATAGCCGAGGCGCGTGAAACTGGAGTTAATCCAGAGCTCTTTTTTTTTCTTTTTTTTTCCCCTTTATATATATATATATATATGGGTTATTTTACATACCCCCTAGCCACCAAATAAACTAGGGATAAACCCAAGTCCAAATCATCCTTTGACATACCCTTGGGGAAGCGAAATTACTATACTACCCTTATGTGCAATTTTCGGCCAAACTGCATTCAGCATTTATGGTCCTGCATTTATCATTTTTGCTGATTTATTTATTATTATTATTTTTTTTTTAATTATTATTTTTTTTATAAATCTGTTTGTTATATATATATATATATATTTTTTTTTTTTTTTTTAATTTTTAATTTTTTTTATAAATAATTTTTTTTTTTTTTTTTTAATTTTCAAAACAATATGTCTACAGTACTGAAAATAACTACATGTAACTATAGTACCTATAGTAATTCATAGTTATGTTCGTTTTTTCCCCATATTTTTAGTCGATCAATTGTACGTATACACACACGAATACTGACTTATACAAAATAAATTCATAAAACCCCAACAAAAATTTACAAATTTAAATATTTTTATTATAAATCACATCAGAACCAATAAAATACAAATCGAAACTACATATATATACGCATATGTAACTACATGTAACTACATGTTACTATAGTAATGTATAGTAATGTATACAGTCTGTTGAACAGATCTCATGTAACTTAAAAAAACAAAAAATTGACACCTTCAAGGAAAGGATCAATGGCCTTCATTAAGCTGCAATTGCAAAATCAAAACAAAAAGAAATTACTTTAGTGCAAATCAACAAATTTGAATAAAAACATCAAAACACTCAAAAATCACCAAACATTAAGAGATCGAGAGATAGAGAGAGAGGTTATTGCTGGGAAATGCAAAAAAATATAGAAATAAATCAGAAAAGATAAAAATTAACGAAATTACCATCAAAACATAGATCCCGACGAGAGGAGTCCAACGGTGGATGACCCGTCAAATTTCGACGGGTGGAACACAAAATAAAGCTCCGGCAAGACCACCGTCCTCGAATGAAAAAAAATTGCAGAAACAGATCCGCGCTCGAAACTGAATGAAATCACCACCAAAAGAAAGAGCTCGACTAGAGGAATCCAACTGTAGTTAAACCATCGAATTCCGACCACCGGAGAGAGAGTTATGGCTCCGGGAAGCAATTTCGCCGGTGAGAGGTTTGTAGAGGCGGGATTTTGAATCAGGGAGAAGAAGAGAGAGACCGTGAGTGGCTAGGGTTAAAACTGATTTTAGAAGGGTATTATAGGAACTTCAGGGTAGCCCAGGGGGGTATGTCAAAATATTTTTGAAATGAGGGGGGTTTCACCTAGAGTGTAATCCACTTGGTAGTTAGTTCTATATAATTTGGAAATGAGGGGGTCTACAAAATAATCCCATATATATATATATATATATATATATATATATATATATATATATATATATATATATATTAAGTATTTTATATATAGGAGGTAATATGTTTCGCACCCCTCAAACCAAACTTAATTAGATATGAGTGACAAACTCAAATAAAATATTTTAACTACATCCCTATTTTAAAATAAAAATTGATACACATCATTTGATTTTTATTTAACCTAAAACTACCTTTATAATACCTAATAAAAGCCACGTGACTTTTTTTTTTTCTTATTTCTTTCTCTCTCTTCCCCCTCTCTTTCTCACGCCGCTACACATCGTTCCACATCGCCGCTCAAGGTACGCACGTTCTGGTTCTCTCTCTCTCACACACACGCCCAAACCCCACCCCCCCCCCCCCCTCCTCCTTTTTTTTCTTTTCAATTATAGTGAAATGATGAAGGCTATGATGGTGGTTATGGTAGATGACGGCGGTTATGGTAGGCGACGACGGCTATGGCGACGCTCGGTGTAGGGGTTGCATCGGGAGGCTCTGTGATGGCAGGCTCGTTGTTTGCTTGCAACCAACAGGGATGAATCGTGAAGGTGGGTCCGGGTGTGGGGGGGTGGAGAGGGGGAATAGTGGCGGTGGTGGTGGTGGTGGTGGTGGCGGCAAATCAGATTTAGGGTTTGTTGGAAATTTAAGATTTTTCGATTTAGATGTCTAAAGATGTCTATGAGTGTCTATGGTGTCTGACGGCTAGGGTTGAAAGGAGTTAGGGTTTCAAGATGTTTATGGGTTACTAAGGATTACTAGATTTCTGTAGATATCCACGGCAAAAAAAAAAAAAATCACAATTTTCAATTTATCGAAAAAAGAAGGAGAAAAAAAATAGATTTTATATAATGAAAAAATACGAAAAATGAAAATAAAAAAGAAAAAAAAAAGAAAAAAAAAACAATAATTTTTAATTTTATGTAGAAAAGGGGAAAAATAGATTTTTATATAATGAAAAAATATGAAAAAAAAAACGTGTTCCACGAAAAAAAAATGGTAGATGAAAATTAAAAAATATTAAATAATACATAGTTCATCATAGTATATATTTATAATGTGTTGTAATTTTGAATTTGTGAGTAGAGGGGCATTTTTGGAATAAGTTTAATAAAGGATGTGAAGCAAATTTTAATTAGACTTGTCATTTAGTTCTAATATGGTTTGTCACCAGGGACTTATATCTTAAGACCTGGATCTGCTATTTTCTTTTTATGCCTTTTCTTATCCCTTTTTTTGCCCTATTTAATGCCAAAACTGCGCCGTTTCAACCCCTCCCTCCAATCAGCGTCTCATATTGTTTTCTTTTTCATTTATTTTCCAAGCAGCTCGACCGCGACACGGCTGCTTGATTTATGCTTTTCTTTTATTCCGCTCATTGCCAAACGACGTCGTTCCGTTCACTTTTACTCTGCTCACTATAGAACGGCGCCGTTTCAGTGCTCCGACCTCACATATCGCCCACAACTGTTGACCTCCGCCGCTCGTTCGCCCGGCGTCCGCTGCCGCTTCACCCGATGCCCCTATCACATGGCGCCGATTTTTTTCTCCAGTAGTATGCCTCGCCGCCCTCCTCGTCTATATCTTAAATTTGTGGGCCCATGGTCGGTTTTCGCGGTCAGCAGCGCTCAGCAGCCTGCTTCACGCCCTTCTGCCTCCTGCTTTTCCTGCGTGCGCCAATCTCCTTCTGCCACCGCTGCAAATTATATTCAACCGCTATCTAAATCTTCTATTTGTCTCCTTATCCGTTCAATTTACGTTCTCCTTCTTCCTTGAACATTTTTTCTTTCTACAATTTTACCCATTTTTTTTTTTTGCTGTTACCTTTTGCGGCAGGCAATTGTGAAACAACAATTTTTTGTTTCGTAATTTTCGACATGTGGTTGCTCGACGAGAGAATTGTACGAACAGGGAGCTAAGGATGTTGCGCTTTCGGTTATTAGTGGAATCAATTGTGAGTTTAGTTTCTCTCTTTTCTAATTTTTTTGGATTCATGTAATATAAATAGATATTATTTATTCGAACCAAAGATGATTTTTTTTTGTAGCAGGTGTTTTTGCGTATGGACAAACGAGCAGCGGAAAGACGTACACGATGACTGGAATAACTGAATACGCACTACCCGACATATATGGATACATACGGAAGGTAAGATGAAACGGTACTTCATTATTTGTATTTTTTTTGCAAATTATGCTTATTTTTTTATAATAATCGAGGGATTTTTCAGCACCAAGCAAGACATTTCATGTTGAAATTCTCTGCAATGGAGATCTACAACGAATTGGTGAGAGATCTACTCAGTGTAGATAACACTCCACTACGACTTCTCGATGATACAGAGGTGAATTCTTTTTCATTGACAAGCGATTTTGCTCGATTTTAATTTTTTTTTCTTAATTTTTTTATTTTCAATTTCGCTTATCGGTACTTATTTTCGCCAGAGAGGAACCATAGTCCAGAAGCAGAGGAGATATTAAAGGACTTGAGTCATGTGATTCATCTCCTTTCTATATGTGAAGGTAAGAAATAAGAAAACTGATATATTTAATTCGTAGTTAATATTTTGACTCCGTTGTTTCGATTCTTGATAATTTGGAACCATTGCTCCTAATCAAAACGGCTGTTAGATTTCTTAAGGCCTCGTTTGGGAACATTCGATAAAGCATGATTATATTGTCTATCATGCCTAATCACGATTGCCAAACAAGGCTTAAGAGTACAAAATCATCATGTTCGTTTATCCTTGCAGCTCAAAGACAAATTGGAGAAACGTCGCTTAATGAAATGAGCTCGAGATCCCACCAGATTATTAGATCGGTATATTGTGATTTTATTTAATTTACTGTTTATTTATTCGATAACTTTTGTTAATGAACAGTGTGGTTTGTCGCAGACTATTGAAAGTTGTTCTCGTGACTTTTTAGGAAGGGACAATGCGAGCACTCTTACAGCTGCTGTGGTATGGAATTTATCTAATAACAAAAAAATAATGGTATAACATTATTTAATGTTTTTTATTCGGAAATTAATTTTATCGACAGAATTTTGTCGATTTGGCTGGAAGTGAACGAGCATCTCAATCGTTATCAGCTGACACAAGGTTAAAAAAAGGCTGTCATATTAACCGTAGTTTGCTTACAGTTGGAACTATTATTCGTAGGCTGAGGTAAAGATCACATTTTTATCAACATATTGTATTCTTTTTTTTACGGCTTTAATTAAAATAAACGAACCCCAGTTCATATTTAGTTTTTTTAATTTTTAGACGTATTCTTTGGTCTTTGAATGTTGTTGTCTTCGTCCATTTGCGTTCGCATGATTAATATATGCTTAGATTTTGGGCGTTATAGTTTATGTTCTATTTTTTCTTACATAAAAGGTCTGTTACATGAATAAATTTATACTTGAAGGTCTAAGAACCGCACAACTTACTTATCCTGAATTTGAGATTTCAATAGATGAGCATGGTACTATTGTCGTGCTTGGGCTAAAATACCAAATTATTGTTTCCAGAGGCATATCATCCTGCGATGGGATTTTTGCAATAACTTAATATTCTCTTTTGCAAGATTTAGTACACTATTTTATATTTTCTTTTGCATAACAAAGTGTTAAAGTGTTTTCCAAAATTCAGGGACTGGCTATTCCAAAGAAGAATATGGCACCTGACCTAAACAGGTGACATTTAGATTGAACTATTTAAATTTTAGCAATATGTTTTGGTTAGTTCCGAAAATCCATTTGTCCAACTTCTCTTACACCCATCTCTATATCACCTGGGCTAAAAGTCGCTGTGAAATTTGATATTTTTTCATCATATGATTTTTCAGGCGAGGCACTAGATCAAAAGCTCTCAGTACCGCGGCGTCATGTTTTATTGAAGAACTGGCTGTTGGGAGTCGTTAATATGGTATTATATATAAATATGTATCTATGTGCAAGGCACTTTTTTTTGTTTTTTTGTTGTTTTCCCTTTTTCCCATAATGTTCTCTCTCTCTTTTTTTTTTTTTTTTCCCTTCTACACGTGATTCAACCTGTTCTTTCTTCTTTGATTTAGGGATTCCAGAAAGCAAGTTTGTTTACGTTTGGTTTCTTTTATCCAATTCTTATTTCAGTTTGGAAAGATATAGTAGTATATTTTTTTTGAAATCCTTGCTTTCATGGTTATTTGATGGTTCAAATGGATATTTTTTTTCTCATATTTTATGGATCCTTGGTTATGTTTGTAGCGGCACTCATTTTTGCTGTAAAGAAAACAAAGGTTTTTTATTTTCATTTTTTTGGTTTTAAATATTCCTTTGTATAAATGATATGAGATTTATGGCTGTTGCGCAAAGCGGAAGCGAAAACATAAACGAGAACACTCTCACACAAATACGAAATCAAACGAGACACGAAATTTACGTGGTTCGGAGAAATAAACTCCTACTCCACGGGTGGCAGCCAAGTATTTCACTCAAATACTACAAGAGGATTACAAAGTGTTTCTCTCAAGATTTCCTCACAAGTGTCTCTCAATTATTCTCTCTAATTTTCTGCACACTTCTACAAACACTATACAAGTCTATTTATAGGTACAACAATGGATGAATCTAGATGAAGTTGGAACACCAACCATCAATCTTGGGAGCATCAATCATCACTTTGACTAGGGTGTTTGAATGGGAGAGAAATAGACACATTCTAGAAAACTTTAGCCAATTCCAACAATCTCCACCTTGGCGAAAGTTCTCATAATCCTCATCACCGGCTTTGGCTGCCACCAAGTGCACCGACTATCCAATGTTGATCAAGTCCAAGCAATGGATCAACTTATCTCGAGTAACCACTTTCGTTAACATGTCGGCGGGATTTTCGGCGGTTCCAATTTTCAGCAATCGAACATCACCTTCTTCAATAATTTCTCGAACAAAGTGAAAACGAATGGCAATGTGCTTGGTTCGGGCATGATTAACTTGATTCTTCGACAAACAAATAGCGCTTTGGCTGTCACAAAACACCTCAATGTGTTTTTGAGCAATTCCCAAATCATTCACCAAACCATGCATCCAAATAGCTTCCTTGAAAGCTTCAGTAACCGCCATGTATTCTGCCTCGGTAGTGGATAATGCAACGGTGGATTGAAGAGTCGAACGCCAACAAACGGGTCCACCGGCCATAGTGAACACATATCCAGTAGTGGATCGCCGTTTGTCTAAATCACCTGCATAATCCGAATCCACATAACCGACCACAAGTTTATCAAGCTCGAGATTTTCTTTTCTTTGGAATTTTATACCAACATCGATAGTTCCACGAAGATATCGAAGTATCCACTTCACAGCTTGCCAATGTCCCTTTCCCGGATCGTGCATGTATCGGCTAACCATACTAACCGCATGCGAAAGATCGGGCCTCGTACAAACCATCGCGTACATCAAAGCTCCAACAACATTAGCATAAGGGACATTTTTCATGTATCTTCGTTCTTCAATAGAATTAGGGCATAAAGAAGCACTTAACTTGAAATGAGAAGCGAGCGGAGTACTTACAGGTTTAGTCGAGCCATTGTTATCAAATCGCTGCAAAATTTTCCTCAAATATTGAGATTGCGATAACCAAATTGTACCTTTGCTTCGATCCCTCTTGATTTCCATTCCAAGTATTCGTCGAGCTTCGCCCAAATCTTTCATTTCGAACTCCTTTTTGAGCTGATCCTTCAATTTATCTATCTCCACCTTGCTCTTGGATGCAATTAGCATGTCATCCACATACAAGAGCAAATAAATGAAGGAACCATTTTGGATTTTTCGGAAGTACACACAATGATCAAATTGGCTGCGAGTGTACTTGTGTTTTACCATAAACTGGTCAAAACGCTTATACCACTGTCGAGGGGACTGCTTGAGGCCGTACAAGGATTTTCGAAGTTTACAAGCCCAGTCTTCTTTCCCTGCAACTCGAAATCCATCGGGTTGAGACATGTAGATCTCTTCGTCCAAGTCTCCGTGTAAAAAAGCCGTTTTGACGTCAAGTTGGTAAAGCTCGAGGTCGAATTGAGCTACCAACGCCAACAATATTCGTATCGACGAATGCTTTACAACGGGAGAAAAAATCTCGTTGTAGTCGATCCCCTCCTTTTGAGCATATCCTTTGGCCACCAAGCGAGCTTTGAATCGAATTCCGGGCGTATCGTCTTTCTTTGCATACACCCATTTGCAGCCGATAGCTCTCTTTCCCTTAGGAAGTTGTACCAACTCCCAAGTTTGATTCTTTTTCAAAGACTGCATTTCTTCGTTCATGGCCTCCTTCCATTTCGAGCTTTCGGAACCTTGAATAGCATCTTTGTAGCTATTCGGAACACCGTCGACTACCGGAAGAGCAAATGCAACCATATCGTCAAATCGAGCTGGCTTTCGAATTTCTCTCCGAGGTCTATTCCTTGCAATAGATTCAGCTACTTCGGGCTCTTGAATCTCTTCCTCGGGCCTTTGCTCCACCTGCTCGAAATTCTCCTCCACCTGTTTGGAGTTTTCTTCATCTTCGATTTCGTTTTGGCAAGATTCATCTACGGGAATAACAGGCACAGGAGCAATTGTGACCTTCTTAGATTGCTTAGGAACTTCATTTTCCTTATCGATCTTTTTCAATAGCATGGATGACTCGTCAAAAGTCACGTCTCGGCTTTTGACGATCTTCTTTGACTCGGGGCACCATAACCTATATGCTTTAACTCCTGTACTGAAACCCATGAAAATTCCTTTCTTGGCTCTAGGGTCAAGTTTAGATTCAGAAACATGATAATAAGACGGGCAACCAAAAATATGCAATTGATCATAATCATTAACAGGTTCACCTGACCAAACTTCAAGTGGAGCTTTACCTCCGTTTGCAACTGTAGGTAACCAATTCACAAGGTGAACTGCGTAGTTGATTGCCTCCGCCCAAAATGCTTTGCTCAAGCCAGCTTGGGACAACATGCAACGAGCCTTTTGGACTAAAGTTTGATTCATTCTTTCAGCGACGCCGTTTTGCTGTGGATTTCCTGGAACTGTAAAGTGCCGAACAATTCCTTCTTCTCGACATACTTCAAGAAATGGATCATACTTGTACTCTCCACCGTTATCCGATCTTAATTTCTTGATTCTCCGTCCAGTTTGATTCTCCACCATTTTCTTCCACTCAAGGAAGATTTTCATGACTTCGTCCTTGTGGCTCATTGGGTACATCCAAACTCGTCTTGAGTAGTCATCGATAAAGGTGACAAACCACCTTTTTCCTCCAAGAGAAGCGTTTTTTGTCGGGCCCCATACATCGGTGTGAACGTAGTCAAGGATGCCTTTAGTTCGGTGTATTGATGTGCCGAACTTCACCCTTCTTTGTTTGCCGAAAACACAATGTTCACAAAAGCTGATTTTACCGGACTTGGCCCCTTTAAGCACTCCTTGTTTCACCAAGGTTTGAAGCGGCTTCTCACCAACGTGCCCAAGTCGCATGTGCCAAAGTTTCGAGGTGTCGGGCTCCTTTGAATTCGCCACAGCTGCTTGTCCGACAATTGTCCTTCCCTTGAGGAAATATAGGTTTCCTTTCTTGGTCGCTTTGAGCACCACCAATGCACCTCGGACAACTTTGAGAATACCATTGTGCACAGAGATGTGATAGCCTTTTGAATCCAAGACTCCGACAGAGATTAGGTTCTTTTTCAAACCAGGTACATAGCGAACGTCCTCGAGCTTTCGGACAGTTCCATCGAACATTTTTAACTGAACTGTGCCGATACCCTCGGTTTGACAAGTGTCGTTGTTGCCCATGTAAACAACACCGCCGTCGATCTTTTGGAATTCCGAGAACATATCTTTATTCGGGCACATGTGATGTGAGCACCCCGAATCTAAGATCCACTCGTCAAGGTTGCTGGCCGTAAGTGACACCGTTAAGGCCTCGTCTGTGTCACTATCTTCTTTTCGGATTAAATTTACTTTGGACTCCTTCTTTTTCATGTTCGGGCAGTCCTTCTTCCAATGTCCCTTTTGTCGGCAATAGGCACACTCGTCTTTGCCAATTCTTTTTCGGTCTACGGATTTGCCCCTTGACTTCGATCGGAACTTCTCTCGGCTATCATTTTTTCGGAAAGTAGACCTTCCTCTAACTGTGAGAGCATCGGAGCCGGAATCTCGATGAGCTTGCTTGTCTTTTTTCCGTACCTCGTTATTCATCAAAGAATTACAAACATCATTAAAATTTATCTCAGTTTTGCCATGCAACAAAGTTGTTGTCAAATGTTCGTAGGATTCGGGTAAAGAATTTAACAAAAGTAAGGCTTTATCCTCATCGACTATTTCAACATCGAGGTTTTGCAAATCCGTGATAATTTTATTGAAACTATCAAGATGTTCAACCATGGTCGTACCTTTGCAATAATCGAAGCGGAAGAGTTTCTTCTTCAAGTGGAGCTGATTTTCAACGCTCTTTTGCATGTATTTGGCTTCGAGTTTATGCCATAGATCCTTTGCCGAGGTCTCTTTCATGAACGGGTACTTTTGGTCCGTTCCAAGACACGATCGAATGATCCCACAAGCTTGTCGGTTAAGCTTTGTCCAAGCCGAGTCGGACATATCATCGGGCTTCTCTTCGAGTGTGAGATCCAAGTCTTGCAATACCAAAAGATCTAGAACTTCACCTTGCCAAATCCCGAAGTTATTTGTTCCGTCAAATTTCGAAACTTCAAGGCCGGAACTGAAAATTTTCGAACCACGAACGGATTTGGAAGCCTCTCCAGTCTCACTTTTGTCTTCTGCCATTTCAACAAATTCCACCCAAACAATGCTCCAATGGTTGTCCAAAGGCTTCAATCAAATACCCACCCCACGTGGATAATTATGGGAATAAGTTAATTGATGACAATAAGAAATCAATCTTAATTGCCTCAAAAAAATTATTTCCCCAGTAGTTTGTTGGAGTGATCAAAGAAGCAAAAAATTCTTCTATGATAACTGTGTAAGTGAGTTACTCCAGTGATGATTGATCGAAAAAATATTTCAGCAATATTTTCGATTCGTCGAGGCAAACGCAACTCCAATCTTGGAAATGATTCCAAGCAAAAATCGGATACCCCAAGATATTCAAAACCTTGGAGCTCTGGTACCAATTGTTGCGCAAAGCGGAAGCGAAAACATAAACGAGAACACTCTCACACAAATACGATATCAAACGAGACACGAAATTTACGTGGTTCGGAGAAATAAACTCCTACTCCACGGGTGGCAGCCAAGTATTTCACTCAAATACTACAAGAGGATTACAAAGTGTTTCTCTCAAGATTTCCTCACAAGTGTCTCTCAATTATTCTCTCTAATTTTCTGCACACTTCTACAAACACTATACAAGTCTATTTATAGGTACAACAATGGATGAATCTAGATGAAGTTGGAACACCAACCATCAATCTTGGGAGCATCAATCATCACTTTGACTAGGGTGTTTGAATGGGAGAGAAATAGACACATTCTAGAAAACTTTAGCCAATTCCAACAATGGCATGGCGCTCAGATTTGAGGAGGAATACGGGCTAGTAGAGATTTCCTATCGAAGGTAACTAAACATTTGTGTTAAGTTATACCTGCCATTGCCACCTATTTTGTCCGTTCTACTTTTCATCATATCGCGAAATCAAAGCGGCGAAATCATCAGGAAACAGGTCTGCATAAAAGCCAGGAATATTTTGTTCAAAAATTGGATCTTGTTTTCGTTGACGACCCTTTTCCATGTATGTAATGATTGCCGATCTTTGTGGCTGTTTTTGGGTTATTTATTGTTATTTTTAGGAATTTACCAAAATGTGAATTTTTTTTTATGACAGTCCTGCTTATATAGAAGAATGCATGATCGAAAAAAGAACGTTTGATGGTCTTTTTGCTTTTTAACAGGTTTATCTTTTTTTTAAGTCAATTTATTAATTTAATTTCACTCTTACTGTAATTGTTTAAACACTATCCATTATGTTGTCTTTTGTTTCCTTCATTGCTATTTAACAGGAGGTTCTTCATGAAGGAACTATGAAGCAAGACTATACAGAGGTTTCATGAATTTGTCTTTGTTGTAGTTAAATGGTAATTATTTTCCTTGTAAATCTTTAAGAGCTGCGATAAATAGAAATTTATATCTTCGCTTGCTATTAACAGTAGTTTTACTGTCAGTGCTTAGGATGTGGAATGTTCACCTCTCCACTTCTCATTATCGCGATGTATTTTACTTATTAATTTTTTCTTTTCTTCCCCATTTTGTACTGGTTTTGTAGATAAGAATGGAGCAGTCGGATTTTGTATTCGAAGTTGTTTTCCCATTTCCTTGCGGATTCAGAGTAACTTCTTAACAATTTGCGATTGCCCTGTGAGTTCCATTTTCTTTCTCTCTGTTTTGTTTTTGCTTTCCCGTTGGTCATAATGTTTTTCTTTTTCTATTAATACCAATTTTCAAATTACCTTGTCAATAACATGTTTTAGATTTTAACCAGGATGCTGCTCATGTTCACCACTTCAAAGGTAGCAAGCACTTCCAGATACTAATTTGTTGTCTTTGTTGTTTCGTTCTTTTTGTGCGTGTGTGGTTTCCTTATCGTGGAGAAATATGATGTTTTTTCTTATGTCTTTTTTATCTGTTATTCGATATACTCCACAAAAATAACAACGATTAAATTTCCTGACTTTGGTGTTTTTTGGGTTTAAATTACCAGCGTAGATGCCTAGAGGGTCAAGAATTTGTGTGTTCCTTCAGAAACTTCTGTGAAGAGAAGAACTTCGACGTGTGAGTTCAACCTTATTTTAATTAGAAATGATCAATCTCATAGATGGAGTTGTCTATTTGGACATGATATTGCCTGGTTTAGTGCTACTGCCAAATTATGTTCTAAAGTTAGCTATGTTAGCTAGTAGTTGTGCCTAATATTGAATTATCTATGTGCTACTAATATGAACTGTTCTTTTTTGTGTAACTAAAAGGCCCAATTTCCTGAACAGTGCCTCGGTAGAAGCAAACCCAACTAATACACAGGCCCTCGGTCACCGAGCCGACCTCGTCCGACACCATTTACGAGAAGGTGAGGTCGTCTCAATCATATATTATTTCAGCAAGGTCAATTTCGGCGAGCATGAGGTGTGTATCTTCAGCCGGAGAGAGCGGAAGTACCCCAACGGCTAAAGGCCAAATCAGGCCTCAAAGTCGGGATACTGGAAAGCCACTGGTATAGGATATCACCGGTATAGGATATCACCAGGTTTTGTTTATTACAGGATATCAGAAAAACCGAGTGAGTTTGGGTATTTAAGATTTTTTCTTGCTCATTGAGTAATTTTGATTTTGTTTTTGTTTGTTTAGCGCATAGTCTTGCTCGATGGCATATGGTTCTAAATATTAAATAAGTACATTTCTTTATCCAATATCATTTTTTTTTAAATGTATAGGGAGTTGCAGAATTAGTACATTTCTTTAACCAATACCATAATTTTTTGAAATGTATAGGGAGTTGCATAATTTTTGTTTCCGTTATGCTCTTTTACTATTTACAATTTATTCTTTGAAATTGTAATCGGTTATTGTTTTTTAGCTGCAAATCTGCCAAGAGGGAACAAGTTCTTCAAAAACTTTAGGAAGTACTGTTGCTACTTTATGATGGTGTTTGTGCCAACCGCCAATTGTTCAACTCGGCAAGATCACTAGGTAGAGTTATAATTGTATGTCTTTACTGAAACATCTCTGTTTTTGTGTACTCTTTTGTGGTTTTGATGCATTTGAATCGACATTGGTATGAATGAATTGAATCGTAAGATTTGAATCGTAAATCATAAGATTTTTAGCTCGGTATTGCGAATTTCGTAAATGAGTCACACACGATTATAGCCGAGGAGTCGAGGCATGCTACGTTGGTGGCGGATATTTTGGATATTGCAAGAGAGATCCACTTTGGGGTCAAATTTGCAATTTGGGTGGAGCGGCTACGAAGGGGTGATTCTGCAATTTTCAGAACTGTTTCAGCAAGGGAGGTGGATTTCCAAAAAATACTAATTGACTCCCACCTGGGGGCATTTCCGGTTTAAGGACCAAAATTAAAAATAGTATATAATATAGGGATCAAAATTGTAATTAGCTCAAGTTTATTTTAAATAACATAATAAATTAAAGTTTTCTTAAATTGTTAATCGTAAAATTTATCGATTTGTTGATACATAAGATTTATTTTACCATTTGAATCGACTTAGGTATGAATAAATTGAATAGTAAGATTTGAACCGTGAATCATAAGATTTTAAGCTCAGTGTTTCAAATTTTCATAAACGAGTTACAAGCGATTACAACTGATGAAGAGTCTAAGCTTGTTGCGTTGGTGGCGGATATTTCGGATATTGCAAGAGAGATCCACTGTGTGGTCAAATTTGCAATTTGGGTGTTGCGGTTGGGAACATGGAGTAAGTATAGGGGTGATTCTACAATTTTCACATCTGTTTTAGCCAACGAGGTGGATTTCCAGAAATTACAAATTGACCCCCACTTGGGGAGCCATTACCTGTTTAAGGACCAAAATTAAAATATGGTATATAATATAGGGACCAAAATTGTAATTATCCCAAGTTTATAATAAATAATATAATAAATTAAATGTTTCTTAAATCGTAAATGGTTAAATTTGATCGATTTGTTGATATATTATTATAACATTTGAATCGACTTAGGTATGAGGTATGAATAAATTGAGTCGTAAAATTTGAATCGTAAAACATAAGATTTTAAGCTTCGTATTACAAATTTTCGTAAATGAGTCACACGCGATTATGGCTAAAGATGAGTCTCATTGGTGGCGGATTTCGGATATTGCAAGAGAGATCCACTTTGTGGTCAAATTTGCAATTTGGGTGTAGCGGTTGGGAAGTTGGAGTAAGTGTAGGGGTGATTCTACAATTTTTAGAACTGTTTCAGCCAACAAGGTGGATTTCCAGAAATTACAAATTGACCCCCACTTGGGGAGCCATTACCTATTTAAGGACCAAAATTAAAATATGGTATATAATATAGGGACCAAAACTGTAATTATCCCAAATCTATTATAAATAATATAATGAATTAAAGTTTTCTTACAAAATTCGTAATATCGACTCTAAAATCTTATGATTTACGAGTCAAATCTTACGATTCAATTTATTCATACGTAAGTCGATTTAAATGCTAAAAGAAATCTTAAATATCAACAAATCGATCAAATTTTACGATTTACGATTTAAGAAAACTTTAATTTATTATAATATTTATAATAAACTTGGGATGATTACTGTTTGGATCCATATATTATACACCATTTTTAATTATGGTCCTTAAACCGGAAATGCCCCCCATGTGGGGGTCAATTAGTAATTTATGAAAATCCACCTCCCTTGCTAAAACATTTCTGAAAATTGCAGAATCACCCCTATGCTTCATCTTCATAGCCGTTCCACCTAAATTGCAAATTTGACACCAAGGTGGATCTCTCTTTCAATATTCGATCCGCCTACACCGCAGCATGCTTCAAATCCTCCTCAGTTGTAATCGTTTGTGACTTGTTTGCGAAGATTCGCAGTACCAAGCTTTAAATCTTATGATTTACGATACAAATCTTACGATTCAATTCATTCATACATAAGTCGATACAAAAGTTAAAATGAATCTTAAATATCAACAAATCGATCAAATTTTACGATTTACGATTTAAGAAAACTATAATTTATTATATTATACATGATAAAGTTAGGATAATTATAGTTTAGGTCCCTATATTATATACAATTTTTAATTTTGGTCCTTAACCGACAATATCCCACAAGTGAGGGTCAATTAGTAATTTACGAAAATCCACCTCCTTGGCTGTAATATTTTTGAAAATTACAGAATCACCCCTATACTTACTCCATCTTCCGATCCACTCCACACAAATAGCAAATTTCACCCCAAAGTGGATCTCTCTTGCAATACCCGAAATATCCGCCACCAACGTAGCGTGCCTCGACTAATACTCACTGTCATCGCGTGTGACTCCTTTAAGAAATTTCGCAATACCGAGCTTAAAATCTTATGATTCGCTATTCAATTCATTTATACCTAAGGTGATTCAAATGTTAAAACAAATCTTAAATACCAGAACATCGATCAATTTTAACGATTTACGATTTAAGAAACATTTTATTTATTATATTATTTATCATAAACTTGGGATATTTACAGTTTTGGTCCCTGTATTATATACCATTTTTTATTTTGGTTTTTAAACCAGAAATGCACCCCATGTGGGGTCAATTTGTAATTTCTAGAAATCCACCACTCTACCTAAAAAAGTTCTGAAAATTGCAGGATCACCCATATACTTACTCCATCTTCGCTGCCGCTCTACCCACATTACAAATTTGACCCCAAAGTGGATCTCTCTTGCAATATCTGAAATATCCGCCACCAAAAATGCAGCCGGCTTCGACTCCTCCTCGGCTGTAACAATGTCTGACTCATTTACAAAAAATCGCAATACCGAGCCTAAAATCTTATGATTTAAGATTCAAATCGTACAACTTATTTCATTCATACCTAGGTCGGGTCAAATATTGAAATAAATCTTCAATACCAATTCCGATTTACGATTTAAGAAAACTTTAATTTATTATATTATTTATAATAAACTTTGGATATTTACAGTTTCGGCCCCTGTATTATACGCCATTTGTAATTTTTGTCCCTAAACCGGTAATGCCCCCTAGGTGGGGTCAATTTGTAATTTCTTGAAACCCACCTCCCTGACTGAAACAATTCTGAAATTTGCAAAATTACCTCTATACTTATTCCATCTTCCCACAAGCTGCACCAAAATTGCAAATTTAACCCCAAAGTGGATCTCTCTTGCAATTTCCGAAATATCCGCCACAAAGCAACATGCTTCAACTCCTCCTCGACTGTAATCACGTGTGACTCATTTACCAAAATTCGCAATACCAAGCCTATAATCTTATAATTTAAGCTTTAAATCGTACGATTTATTTCATTCATACCTAAGTCGATTCAAATGATAAAATAAATCTTCAATAGCACAAATCGATCAAATTTTACGATTTAAGAAAACTTTAATTGATTATAATATTTATAATAAACTTCGGATGATTACTGATTGGGTCCCTATATTATACACCAGTTTTAATTCTGGTTCTTAAAACGAAAATGCCCCCCAAGTGGGGGTCAATCAGTAATTTATGGAAATCCACCTCCCTTGCTGAAACAATTCTGAAAATTGCAGAATCACCCATATACTTGCTCCATCTTCCACTCCACCCAAATTGCAAATTTGGCCCCAAAGTGGATCTCTCTTGAATTATTCGAAATATCCGCCAGCCATGCAGCATGCTTCGAATACTCCTCAGTTGTAATCACGTGTGACCCGTTTGCGAAAATTCGCAATACCAAGCTTAAAATCTTATGATTTACGATACAAATCTTACGATTCAATTCATTCATACCTAAGTCGATACAAAAGTTAAAATCAATCTTAAATATCAACAAATCAATCAAATATTACGATCTACGATTTAAGAAAACTGTAATTTATTATATTATTTTTAATAAAGTTGGGATAATTATAGTTTTGGTCCCTACACGATATACAATTTTTAATTTTGGTCCTAAAACCGGCAATTCCCCACAAATGGGGGTCAATTTGTAATTTACAAAAATCCACCTCCTTGGCTGAAACATTTCTGAAAATTACAGAATCACCCCTATACTTACTCCATCTTCCCATCCGCTCCACACAAATAGCAAACTTGACCCCAAAGTGGATTTCTCTTGCAATACCCAAAATATCCGCCACCAACGCAGCATGCTTCGACTCCTCCTCGGCTGTAATCGCGTGTGACTCCTTTAGGAAATTTTGCAATCCCGAGCTTAAAATCTTATGATTCACGATTCAATTCATTCTTACATAAGATGATTCAAATGTTAAAATAAATCTTAAATACCAGCAAATCGATCAATTTTGACGATTTACGATTTAAGAAACATTTTATTTATTATATTATTTATCATAAACTTGTGATAATTATAGTTTTGGTCCCTATATTATATACCATTTTGTATGTTTGTTCTAAAACCAGAAATGCGCCCCATGTCGGGGTCAATTTGTAATTTCTAGAAATCCACCTCTCTGCCCGAAAAAGTTCTGAAAACTGCAGAATCACCCCTATACTTACTCCATCTTCCCGGTCGCTCTACCCAAATTGCAAATTTGACCCCAAAGTGGATCTCTCTTGCAATATCCGAAATATCCGCCACCAACGCGGTAATGCCCCCCCCAAGTGGAGGTTAATTTTTAATTTCTCAAAACCCACCTCCTTGACTGAAACAGTTCTGAAAATTGCAAAATCACCCCTATACTTACTCCATCTTCCCACCAGCTCCACCCAAATTGCAAGTTTAACCCCAAAGTGGATCTCTCTTGCAATATCCGAAATATCCGCCACTAACGCAACATGCTTCGACTCTTCCTCGGCTGTAATCGCGTGCGACTCATTTACGAAAATTCGCAACACCGAGCTAAAAATCTTATGATTTACGATTCAAATCTTACGATCCAATTTATTCATACCTATGTCGATTCAAATGTTCAAATAAATCTTAAATATCAACAAATCGATAAAATTTTACGATTTACGGTTTAAGAAAACTTTAATTTATTAAATTATTTATAATAAACTTGGGATAAATCAGTATCATCCATTGCAACAATGAGTCCCGCAATGATCATGTACAGACATTCTATCCTTTACATATCATAAAATACTAACTTGTATAACATCAGCTCTATATCATTAATAAATTTAATTTTTGGTCTTTTACCTTTTTACATATCAATCTTATCTCTTATTTTATAGCCCGTCTCACAATATACAATGCTTTGTTTTAATGTGATCCTTATATTCAGTCTTCTAATATTGATCAGGAAATGGGAGAAACTTCGACGTAGCATCTCGTTATCCCCTTCAAACTCACGCTTGCATAAAAAAACACATTTTACAAAAATATGTAAACAGGTCACCGGCACCGCGCATTGCGCGGTGCTCTACCCTAGTATATATATATATATATATATATATATATATATATATATATATATATATATATATATATATATATATATATATATAGGTTATATTTAGCGACTTAGTGAAGAGTTAAAAAAATAACATTGTTCCACTCCACGCTTTTTATGATACGCTATCGCATTTTATTTCACTTTTGGTCCTCTCCGCTGGTCATCACCATGGCACCTCCGCCACAACAAACACGTAACGCCACTGCGCTTTACAGTCTCTCTCCTCCGGTGGATCTTTACCAAAAAAAATGAAGTGTTTATTCGGATTGATAATTTATGAAAAGGGGTCAGGATCAGGTGCAATGGATCTAGCTGCAGATGAGAAGGAATCAATTTAGATCCCCAAACAGTCTCATGGTGGCTGATCTTATGCCATTCAGTAGGCCAGCGTCGGACAAGATGCACCTTTAGTTGTAATTCCTGATTCAGTCACTTGTTTTTTTGCAAAATATTCCCAAATTCAAAATTTCAAATTGGCATCCGCGTCAGACAAGATGTACCTTTGGTTGTAATTCCTGATTCGGTCACTTGCTTTTCCACTGCAAAATATTCCCAAATTCAAAATTTCAAATTGACATCCGTATCGAGCTTGCTTCTTGTTGACTGGATAGCCAGCGGTCGTCATGAAGCAGGGGAAAAATGGGCCTTTTTCTCATTTTAAGAGCACTAACTGCATTCTTTTAGAGGACAACGAACCCGTATTTCTTGACACGATACTTACTTTCTCCTTTTTATATCAGCCGTCATTTTTATGTTGCTTTATCAAAAGGTAGCTGGTCCATCATTTCTTGAATGTTTCTAATGTCGTTAGAGCAAGAAAGTAACAGCAGTATCTTGTCTCAATTTGTAATGAAAAAAACTAATTTTGAGTTTGTGATGGTTGATCTTACATTTTGGAGTAATGTTTAGTCATTCACGATTATGACATTTGAATAATTTAACATGATATGTTCAAGTTCTATAACTACTACTGGTGGTGGGAAACTATCAAGATCTACACTAATAAGACAACCTTTTCCCAATACAACACAAGAAAATTCATTAACCATCAAAAGACAAAGTCCATATAACAATTGAAGGAACTAGTCCATATAACAAGTCCATCAAAAGACAAAGTCCATAAAAAGATAGCCAGTTTTCAAGCTACATTATCAATACTAATCATCACTCTCAAACTTCCCGTGCTAATCATCAAATATCTTATCTTGTCTATAAGAACCTAAATCTTGACAACTAGTACAAGAAAAAAGATTAATAGAATCATTTAAGTCCGGTCCCCAAAATAGAAATCATTTTATAACTAGAAGAAAATGTGAATTGTCAATTGAGAAAATAATCCATGAAAAATAATAATGAGAATCAACGCAACCTCCGAGCCTCTCTTTCGGACTCGAGCAGGGTAAGGACATCACCCTCCCTAACAGGGCCCTTAACATTTCGCATAATGAAACGGTTCTGATCATCAATAAACTTCACTCTCACCTGAGTCACCTGACCTCGTGAACCTGTTCTTCCAATTACCTTCACCACTATCGCATGCTTTATCTGCGACTCCATTTTCTGTCAACATCAACTTCCACTAATTCATTATTTATTTGCACATACATCTTACTTAGCTTGCGCAACAAACAATCAATAATTAATTAATTAATGAATTATACACTATTCACAAACATTCTGACAAGGAAACACAGTAATCAGAAAATCCGAATCAAACAGTATCAGAAGAAAAAGTCAACTTTACATTCATAAATACTCCGACATACAAACTGGAAAATTCCAATTAACGAAGATGACACGTAAATTAACGCTAAAGGCAACATATATGAAAATTAGATCACCTGCAAACGAATTAAAGAGAGTTCTGAAAGGAATACAGTTAATATATCGTATAACAAAGATTTCAGAGAGGTTAGATTATGAAAGAAGAACCTGCACTTGACCAACACAAAGAAATATGAATCGACGGCGTAAAAGAAATTGTTCGATAAACCCTAGTCCTAGTGGGAGAGCCGTTTTAAAGGAGCAATGGACAATTACATTTTTACCCACGTTAAATTCTTTTTTTCTTATCTATCAAGTATCAACTACCATCAGGGGGCAAAAAGGCCCATCACATGTAGACATGGCCATGGGCCGGTTTTGGGCCTGTAACCGGCCCGAACAGGCCCGTTGACGGCTCAAACCGGCCCGTTGACCGGATGAACCGGCCCGGACCCGTGAACCGGCCCGTCCTACCCGGGACGGGCCCGGTTCTAAGAAATGGTGAACCGTGAATCGCTGGGCCGGTCCGGCGGTTCACCCGGATTTAAAAAAAAAAAATTCAAAAAAAAAGCAAATATCGGCTAGTGAACCGGCCCGAACCGGCCCGGGTGAACCGGCCGTTATTTACTTTTTTTTGAATTCCCCCCCCCCCCCCCCCCCCAATTTTCCTATAAATACCCTCACACCCCAATTTTGTTTTTTTTTGAATTTTTTTTGCCTCCCCCAATTTTTCCTATAAATACCCTCACACCCCAATTTTTCCTATAATTTACTTATTCATCAAATATTTCAAACTTGTGCTTCTAAATTGACTTTTCATTTATTTCCTTTTCCTTTTTCTATTTAAAGTACTTCTTTTAATTTACTTATTCATCAAATATTTCAAAAAAAAAAAATTCAAAGTTTCCGGGCCGACCCGGAACCGGCCCAAACCGACGGGCCGAACCGGCCCGCTGAACCGTCCATACTACGGGCCGGGTCCGGTTCCGGAAAACGTGAACTGTGAACCGGTTTGAACCGGCCCGTGGCCGTGTCTAATTACATGGGACTTAAATGCATTTTGGTCCACAAAAAAAAACAGTCTCTCAATTGAACCCAACACCATGTCTTTAGTCTAAAATACAATTCCTATCAATTCTATCCATTATGCTCTAACTTCCTTAATATTACACATTGACCCCGGATTTAAACAAATATATCACATTAACCCCCAAAATATTTTTTTTTTCAGAAAATAATTTCTTTTCTGAATTTTTTTTTTCCGGCCAAATTCCAGCGTTGATTTATTATTTTTTTTTTCGTGAATTTTTTTTCCGGCCGGTTTCCGGCGTTGATTTTTTTTTTATTTTTTTTTGAATTTTTTTTTTCTTAGAAAAAAAATATTTTAATTAATATTACTGTTTTGGCTACTAAAATTGGGGTTAAAATTAGTTAATTGATGAAATTGGGCTAAATTGGGACGTAAATCATGAAATCATAGTTGAATTGGGTTTCAATGAATTTGGGGTAATTTTGGTATATATAAAAGGATTTTCTTTATTTACAAATAAGTTTGAATGAACTGGATGTATTTGAAAGACAAAAAAATTGGATGTCCCTCTTTTAATTAAATGCCCTTGCCTTGTCATGTTCTTTTTGTGATTTACCCTAAATCTTATTAGAATTTTGTTTAATTATTATAAGTACATAAATAGTTAATGCAGGGATGCAGGCATAATAAAAGACAAAAAATGAAAATGAAATGCATGTTATCTGCTTGGGCCTTGGGGAATTGGTTAGTGGGCTGGGTATTAGTATCGTGTTGGGCTTTTGACCGGTGACCACAACAAGATCCAAGTCAATGGATAGACACACTTGCACGTCGTCCACAGACATATATGCATGATGGTTGGCACGTATTAATAATGAATGAATATAATAGTAGCTAGAAAGAATGGATATGAATATGATGGTGCGTGTCACGTATATATTAATATTGACTTGTGGTATGTATATGTGTATATATATTCCAGAATGAATGAATGATCAATTAGTCATAAATATAATTAGTAACACAAGAAACAAGAGAGCTAATTAGAATTAAAAAGAAAAGAAGAAGAAGATGAAAATGGGGGCCGGGCGTGGAATGATAGTTGGGTTGTTGATGATGATGGTGGTGGTGGTAGCAGTTGAGGGGGGCAGCAGGGAATATGAATATGATGATGCTCTGAGTTATGGATACTACCATGGAAACTGTCCACAGCTTGAGGGTATCATCCACAGAAAGCTTCACAACTGGTTCAAAAATGACTCCACTCTTGCACCTGCTCTCATGAGGCTTCACTTCCACGACTGCTCCGTCAGAGTACGATATATCATATCGACGTCATTTTAAATATTTATTTCTTCTTCAATTCAATTCTTCTGAATTATAGACATATATGTATATTAATTAATTAATGAATGAATGAATGATCAATATATACGTACGTACGTAGGGATGTGATGCATCTATTCTTCTGAACCACAAAGGAAGCGAGAGAAAGGCAAAGGCAAGCAAGACCCTTAGGGGTTTCCAAGTGATTGACGACATAAAGTCTGAGGTTGAGAGAGTTTGCCCAAAGATAGTTTCATGCGCAGACATTCTAACTGCAGCTGCAAGAGATGCCACTGTTGCTGCTGGTGGACCCTTCTGGTCTGTTCCTTATGGCAGAAAAGACGGCAGAATCTCATTAGCCAAGGAGGCTGAATCTGTACCTATGGGCCACGAGAAAATCACAGACCTCATCGAGCTTTTCCAGTCTAAGGGTTTGAACATACTTGACTTGGTTGTTCTCTCAGGTGCCCACACCATTGGTAGAACCTCATGCGACTCATTGCAGTTCAGGCTCTACAACTACAAAGGTACTTCCAAACCCGACCCCACCATCGACCCTAAATATCTCAACTTCCTCAGAAGAAAATGCAGATGGGCTTCCGAGTACGTTGACCTAGACGCTGTCACACCAAAGGCATTCGACGTACAGTACTATAAGAACCTTCAGAAGAAAATGGGTATTCTTTCCACTGACCAGATGCTCTACTCCGACTCAAGGACTGCTCCCCTCGTCTCCGCCTTTGCTTCCCAATCTTCCGTCTTCCACCATCAGTTTGCTGCCTCAATGGTCAAGCTTGGAAACATTCAGGACTTTTTAGCCGACCAACACTCTGAAATTCGACTCAACTGCAACTATGTCAATAAGTGATCATCCATCATATACCTTCAATGCAGGAATATAATACATATGCATGCATGCCCTATTTAATTATTATTAATTAATGGAGTAATTGTTTCGCTTCACAATCTGTGTACCTGCCTTAATTTAAACTTTTCTTTCCTATTCCTAATGTCATGATCCTCATTACTTGATGACACGACACGAAGACCTTCCCATAATTAACACAAATTTTTGTTGCATTATTATATTCCTCCCTTGTTTCTCTTCATCATTAATGTACTACTTATGATATATATATAACGTACTTGTAAATGGTACTTGATGATGCTAAAAATAGATCACCTTATATAGTTGAGATTGAAAGAGCTGGGAAAGCAAAGTGGGTCACTGCTCACGTGCTAGATAGCCCTGAGATAACTGCGAACAAAAAACACATGAACTAGGCCGGGGGTTGATCCGGCGGAAACCCCTCCGACGCTCAAGTCAGACGTGCGGATAATGGAAATAGTTGGGAGAATATGACCCCTAGTATTATTTGGATAATAGGGCGTACCTTTAGCAAATGAATTATATCGTTATTTATACCATAGATGAGATCGTTGAGCCCAAACCTTATTTGAAGGTGATTGGGCCTCGGTGATATTAGTCTTCAATATTGGGCTCGTGCCCAGTAGGTAAATAAATTGTAAGTCCATTGGGTTGGCCCAATTAGGCATATCAGTACTGTATATATATATATCTCAAAATAATCAATCCCTTCCTCATGCCTTGACAGTACATTTTAAGTGGAGCAATTAAAAAGTAAAATATATATAGTTAAATGGTTTTTTTGAAACCGTTGTCCAGAACCTGATCTTTATATGATGGTTTTGAATCCGTCAGTGAAATGTTGTTGTGGTGACATTCAACGTGTTTTTGCACAAGCAACATGAGCGCGGTACCAGTGCGTAGATTATATTTTTGGAGTTTAATCTTTGGGAAACATATTAAATGTTGATCATGCATGTAAAAGTACTCTTAGACTCTCTCATGTATGCATCTAAATATAGGCACTAAGCCGCCACAACATTGTTATCAAAGTGTGACCAAATGAATAGACATGCCTATTCATTAAGAAAACAAATGAAAAATAGGTTTGTTCAAAACTATATATTGAAAGAAAGATGTATAGTTGGATTAATTAAGATATGAATTTCTCATCGATCACCAACTAAATTCTCATTGCACTAGTTGAATGAAAGATACATATATATGTTGTAGTACTGATTCCATTTGAGTCGTCATTGAATCAGAAAAGAGCATGGAGTTAATTTATTTTGGCAATAAAGAGAAAGAGGATTAAAAATTAAGTCAATATATATATATCATGACTTGCACACAAAAATATATAATAAATTTCTTTAGTAAACCCAAACTGTAGATATATATAGATACAGCTTCACGCAAACAATAATTAATACAGCTGATGATGACGATGATGATAAATCAAAGGTTTTGAAATGATTACAAAATAAATAAATACATGACTTGCAGCAATAAAGAATGATAAGAAATCACATATACACATATGTATATAGTTTGAATTGGAGGACTTGATGATACAATCAAAAAGAAAAAGAAAAAAAAGGTATGTAGCAGATGATGAGATGAGATGAGATGAGATGAGATGAGATGGGGTTTATCGATGGATCAGGGCTTTGGCGGCTCTGCAGGTGGTGCAACTTCAACTTTTGGTGGCTCTGCATCAGTTGTGCAAGCAGTAGGCTCCGGCACCACCACCACGGGCGGGGCTTCCACCACAATCTCCTTTTCTTTGACCACAGTAGTACTGGTGCCGCAGCTCTCTTCAGTGGTGGTGGTGGTAGTAGCGTTCTCCTCAGCAGCCTCAACAGGTGGTGGGGCCGGGGCCGGGGCAGCCTCTTCTTTCTTCTCATCCTCTTTCTCCTCAACTACTATAAAGGTAGACACCTTCTCCAACACAAAAAATACTGGACCGGGTATATATCCTACCCCCACCTTCGTACCCGCTTCGCACACAGCCTTCGTTCCCGGAAATTCTATTAATTATATATATTATATATATTGCCGCCACAGAAACAGAACATGATCAATAATTAATTATTATTATAAGACTACTATGATGATGATGATGATGATGATGATGATGATGTGTGAATATAGATAGACATACCGATCTTAGCAAGTTCGTCTAGGAATTTCCCAACTGCCACCGAATGCTTCTTCAGAGCTGCGTCCTTTGGTTCCTTCACCAGACTCTGTTTTTTTTTGATAAATTAATATACCAGACAAGATCATGTAATTATTTAGACCAAATAATAATTAATTTACCTTAATCTCAGTGGAGGAAGCTCCATAGATTTCAATTACTTTGGGTTCAAGCTCCGTCTTTTTGTCTTCAAACTCTTTTGAGTATTGCTCCTGAAAATGAACATGTACGTTCCCATCATCATCATCATCATCATCATCATCATCATCATCATCTTCATCATCATCATATTATTAACCAACCTACCTAATTAGTTTATACTTATTATTATATACCTTAGCTTCATCGAAGGCCTTGCAAGCTTCCGCGGCAGCAACCTTTTTCGGGTTTTCGAAGACTTTCTTGATCTTCGGAAGAACCTTGGACTTCCAGTAATTCACCATATCTAAATCAAATTCAAAATTATATTTTCGTATATAATAAGATAATTAATAATTAATGAAGGAAGGAGATATAGTAGGTAGGTAGCTAGTCCAGATTCAGAACTGAACAGATGAATAAAACATACAAGTGAAAACCAACCTTTCTTGATTATCTGATAGTACTTAGATGGAGAAGAGTAGATAAGAGTATTGGAATAATTGGTTGTTGTTGAATGTATTAATGATGATGATGATCAGTGTTTGTGTGTATATATGTATGTATGTATGTAACTATATTAATGTATCTGTGCTCTCCCAATTTATTTTTATTAACACCCTAAAATATAATAATATATGATGAAACCTGGCTGGCTTCTCTCAACCAGTCAGTCGTCGTGTCACCAACAACAGATAGACACCGAGACACGCCACTTATTTTATTTCATTCAACAAGTTTTTTTTTTTATAATTATTTCATTCAACAAGTTACTAATACATAATTGGGCTTAATTATTATTGACTCCCCATAATTAATTACGCTGATGACCCAGCAGCAGTTGTTAAAGAAATAAATCATGGAGGTCATAACTGTCATCACGTACCTATTGATTAACACAGAAGGATATTATTCGCTATATACGACAGCTGGCAATAGGTGGCAAAGGGACCCATTTTGATGGCGATGCTGATCTGTGACAGGTCCCGAATAATGCAAACAACTCTCTCTCTCTCTCTATCTCTCTCTCGTGGCTTCGCTGGTTCTCACGCCGTCAATTAACGGGTATTTCTCATTCACGCCGTCAAATTTTATATAAAATTATTAGTACCAGTACCAAACCCCACAAACTATATGGATGCTTAATTGCGATTACGTTCATCATTGATCAATTCTCCATTATTAACTGGACTGCACTCCCCATGATCGAAGAAATACGAAAATTCTGTAATCCGTGGCCCAAGTGGAGGTTTAGATTCAGCCCAAGAAGTTCCAATTTTGCTGCCCATTACTAAAAATTAAAAAAAACTAAACTTTGCAGATAATTAAATAATGAAAAATGAATGGAGCAGGAAGTAGAAAAATGGCGATATAGGTACCTGCGAAAGTGAGAAGGGCTATGAATAAGAGGGGAAAGTGCATTCCGGGGAGCTCCATTAGAAGATTCAAAAAAGTTCAAAGCTCGAACAGACAAGGGGCCACTATTTCAACAACGACGCCGTTTATCAGTTCAATTGAATTCCAGAAAACCTATACTCTCGTATAATAGCTTGCAAACCATACTAGAGATGTAAACCACACTAGGCTAACCATGTGTGACAAGCTCGACCTAACGACCGTTGGCAAGGGGATTCGAACTTGGGTCAATTGACCCAAGCTCTCTTGCTCCAACCGCTAGGCCACCCTTGCGGGTTCCGACCCGGTTTTCTGTTCTATGGGTAGTGGTCACGTAGGGAAACTGAAAGGGGTATAAATTCAAGTGTAAAATTCGTTTTGTACCCCTAAATTTATCCTATGTTACACTTATCCATAAAGTATCATTTATAACATTTAACACAATTTAATTTGTATTTTAAATTTTAATTTATTAAAAGAGTTAACTGCAAAAAATCCCCTAAACTTTGAACGTTTTTGCACTTTATCCCCTGAACGGAAAAAAATTGCACGAGCATACCTGAACTTGCTATTCCGTTGCACTGACGACTAAAAAATCTATTTTTGGCTAATTTCTCGCCTGTTTGAGGAGGGGTAAAATCGTGAAATCACAAGGTTTTTATAAAAATGAAAAAAGAAAAAATATTGGCCTTTCCTCTCTCCCTCCCTCTTGCACCTGAACAGCGACAGGAAAAAAAAAACAGGGATGAAGATGAACACCATGAACACCAAACCTCGGTAAATTTTGATCTTCTTTTTCTCCTTGATTTCTTAATTAGGGTCCCAAAATACCTAAACAATTTATGAAATTCATCCTTAAATACCAAAACCCATCAGAAAAGTCCTAAGCACAAACCCACCGCACCAAAAATACCAAATTCCAATAATTCCCAATTTCAATCTCCTCCTCCTCCTTCCCCAACCATCGAACTCACCCCATCAGAATCCATTCGAGACCCAATTACCACCGCCATTTCCAGACCCAAATTCCCTAAGAATTAATTCTAAAGGCTTGGGTAAAAGCTTAGCAGAGATGGGGAGTGGCAGAATTAGAGTTCACTCACAGCACCAATCTCTTCACCGCCACCATCTCCGCCACAAAACCCACCGGCCTCGTCAAAGTTATATGGTGGTTGAAATTGGTGAGTGATTTCATGTTCGAGTCAAAACCCACAATTGGTGGTGGAAATTGGTTGCGTCAAAACCCACCAGCCACCCCCTCTCCGCCGCAAAACCCACAGTTATTGGCGGTGACATGAGAAACGGAAAGAAGATGAAGTTTTCTTTTTCTTTTTCTTTTTTTCTTTTTCTTTATATTTTCATATAGAAAAAACTTCTTTTATTTTTCTTTTTTCATTTATTTATATTTATTAAAAAGAAAAGGAAGAAAATTGGTGTAAAAGGAAAATACTAATTTACCCCAATTATTTTCACGTGTAAGGCACGTGATTTGGATTCCGGCCAATTTTGGCCTAAAATGGACATTTTGGACGTTCGTGTTAAGAATAATAGAGTTAAGGTATGATCGTGCAACTTTTTTCCGTTTAGGGGATAAAGCGCAAAAACGTCCAAAGTTTAGGGGATTTTTTGCAGTTAACCCTTATTAAAATTTCTTCTTTTATTAAAAGGTATAACTAAAATAATAATTAAATTATATAACTAAAAATATACAGTAGAACCTCGATAAAATAATACTCGATAAATTAATAACCTCGCTTAAATAATAAATTTTCCCGGTCCTGACTCGGGGACAACGTGCTAAATTAATAATTCGCTAAATTTATAAGATAATACACATTCGAAAATTTTAAGAAGCCCCATATATTATATAAATTAATAATGCATCAATATAATTCTTAAATTATATGGTACATTACATATTTTTTAGATCTATGAAGGTTTAATATAATATAATTTAATTGTTGCTTGTTTCTTGTTGAAGTTCACATTATCATCAATCTCGTCCCTCACTTTTCTTAAGATGGCTAGAACTTTCGGTATAGTTTTCTCATAACTCAATATAAAACGTTCTTGAATTAAATTAGTGGGTTAGTGTGGTTAAGGGATTAGTGGGGTGGTAGCTAGTTAATTATTATTTACTAGTAGTACACCCGTGCGATGCACGGAGTAGTATTTCTAAAGGTAATTAATAAAATATTTAAATATCTCATCATTAAAAATAGTAATAAAAAATATAAAATAAAATTTAATTAGGAAAATTAAATTGACAAAGAGCTGTATGAATTTAAATCGTCATAATATGAATTGATCGTTAAAGAAATGAAGTATATTGAATAAAACAAAAAATAATAAACTTGCCATACATGTATTCTACAACTCCTGCAATTGACGACATCATTATTTCGTTCTTTAACAAAACTGACTGATATATACGTATATAAAATATAAATACTGAAAAATACATTTCATTTAAATACATTTTGTAGCAATATAAAATTGTCTAAATACTAACATCCATTTACAAATTCGAGCACCGATGCTTCGCCTCTGAAGTCGCTTGTAGAAGTCAAAATTTGGACACTTGCAGCCTCTTGCTCCTTTTCCCTCTTGGCAATGCACCCGCAACAAAATCAAGATTGACCTCCGAGGAAGCCCTGACAAAGAGTTAAACGGGTGAGTTAGGCTTTTTAAGTTTATCAAAATTCTAAGTCATAATAAGATTTAAACCATGACTTGAATCACACTAAATAGAAACAAATATATTCTAATGCAATTACTTGATGCACCTTAAAGAAAACTAAATAACAAATTGTAAGATAAAATTACTAATTGCATATTATAGCTTTTCAAATGTCAAACATTTGTAAAAACATGAATTAAAATCAAACCCATCTTTGTGAAAATCTTAATTGATTCCCAAAATTTGGTTGTAAAGTATTCTCAAAAGTAAATTTGCAAAACTATAAAAAGAGGGGACCACTTACATTATCAGCTCCATATGTTGAGAGGATGATATCATTGAGGGCTATGCTAATTAAAAAAATTCCTCAAACATATAGAATCACAGGCAAAATCGGGATTTTAAGCGAAATCGGAGAGGGGTAGTAAAATCGGAAATGTAAAATCGGATCGTAAAATCGTAAGACTTTACATGTATTGTACAATAAATATATTTAGTACTTACTACTTAGAAAACATCCGTAACACAAATAAAATAAGTCATAATATACATAATATATGTCCTAACAAATATATAACATCCCAAAATTAACAAAACGTGTTTAACATTAATTAAACATAGTCTAACATAAATTGTATTAGGAGATAACTGAAACTGGCAAAAGAGAAGTATTTTCTTCACGTCGTGATAGATTGTTATTTTAGGGCAGGGCTGAGCTTTATATATTCTGGATTATTTGGTAATTGGCTAAAAAAATTTAGTTTAAAAACTGAATTTATGAGGCCAAAATCCAAAATTTCAGCCCAATTCTTGACAATCGCCAAAATCGCACTAAAATTCCGTTTTTAACGATTTTGAACGTGATTTCACACGATTTTAAGGCACCTGCGATTTTAGTGCAATCTTACTCATTTACAGTGTGTAAAATCTTAAAGTCTTACGATTTTACGATTTAGATCTCGATTTTAACTACATTAATCACAAGAGCCCCTTGAGCTTCACTTTTATTTTATAGTAGAGAAATATTCAAATAATAATTAAAACTGAATAGTTTATAACTTGTAAAACGTAATTTGCCTACTGCATTTTGAAAATAAAAGCATCAAAATATTGCCCATCTACAAAGGAAAATGGCGACATCTAAACATTGTGAATATTTAGCCATGTACATAATTGTTGGTCGAAAACCTACACGCAAGTGCACGTATCGTACAAGTAATATAGTGGACTAAAAGTCCGGATATCGAACCCACAGGGAATATTTAATTATCTAATCCTAGACGCTAAATTCTACCAATTATTATCAAGCCCACCATACACAGTCGACTTTAGAGAGAATTAACTAAAATAAATTAAAAAGCAAATTAAAACGACAAAGCAAGAAAGCAAATTAAACACGAAGATTTATCAGAGTAAACGAGCCTAGGATTTTATTCTTCCCCCTATGTGATTATTATTCCCCCAATTCCTTCAATCATGCAAGCAATTAACCCGGATTATTAACCTGAGATGCTAAAATAATCATAACCCGCTTCCGCGTGTATTACGATTCTAATACTCTAGATTCAATTACTATATTCCTATGCAATTAATTCTAGAACACAGCATTAAGCACAAATCTCAATAATGGTTACCTAAGAGATTAACTATATTCCTATGTTAATACCACAAAGGCTCTTCTACCACAGTTCTAATTATTAACCCGATCTTCCGATTCATGCGATTAACAATAACATAAAAGCGCATAAAGTGGCCAGTTTCATGAACTTAATAAAACAAGAAGAAGAAATAATCCGGAATTAAAACTTGCATAAAATCATAGAATTGGGTTCATAAATCCCACATAGGGTTCCAAATAAAATCCTAGAAATAAGAAAATTAGCTACTCATGATTAAAGGATAAACACAAATAAAATAAGTCATAAACGATAAATCTATGCTTAGAGTCTTCGAATTCTTCGTCTTCGTTATTGCTTTGTTGCTCTCCAAATTGCGTAAAAAAAATCCCTAATTGTGTGCTTGGATTGGTCTTATATAGGGTGAAGAACTTGGGGAAGAAGGCAGTTTCCTTGTGCAATTAAAATCCCTTTACTGCGCAACTTCGGGGTATGGGACGGGGGTCCCATAATTTGCACTAAAACTGGGACGGGGTCCGAGCCTTGTTTCTTCAGAATTTTGATATTTTCACTTTTGACCCATATTTTCGCCAAAATTGCATTTTTGACCCCATACTTTTCCAATTCTTCAATTTGTACCTAAAATACAATAAATCAACTTTTTAAGCACCAATTATCATTAAAACACACCAAAAGCCCAAATAAAAAGATACGATAAAGTGTAAAAATACACACTTAACACACCCCCAAACTTGAACTTTTGCTTGTCCTCAAGCAAAATTTACCAATAAGCAAATAACTCAACGATAACATCTCATCACATAGATCAATGACCAACTTCACGTTTTCAGAACTTGTAATTATAATGACAATTCTTAGGCATTTGCAAGCTCAAAATTCAACAACACTTAGTCACTCACCATTACCAAAAACCACAATTCATACAATTGCTTCAAGCATCCAATATTTGCAAATTAAAGATAGAAAGAATTTATACTTACATGCATATGCTTGACTCCAAATACTCACCAAATTATTCTACTCTACTAATATCGAACATTAAGCTATTGGGATCATTGGGGCTTTGTGGCTTTCAATTGTTAGGCTCTTTGGTTCGAGGTAGGAAATATGGGTATGTGTGGCTATTCTTCTTGAATTTAGGTGATTACGCCAAAATTTGAAAGATAGGCGTTTGAAACAATGAATTCACCTCTACGGACTTTAATAAACTCGATTCACAAAAGTTCAAAAGTCTCCACTTTTGCTTTTGAGGCAATGGATCGAGTTTTCAAAAATAATTCAACAACTAGTCCTTATTTCTCCCTTCTAGTCTCTTCTTCTTCTCTTTTTCTCTCTTTCTTTTTTTTTTTTTTTTTTTCGAAGAAGAAGAAGGACCTTATAAAATTTTTGACCGAACTCCAAGGGATAATTTTTAAGAATCACCACCTATTCTACCTTACACATTGGCTAAAAGAAAGAACACCTTTTCTCCGAGGCTCAAATCAAGGTTCTAAGGAATATTTCGATAAAAAGGTCGGCTTGAAAGGCTCAAACGGTTCAAAGAAGGCCCAAATCATATCCCAAATCACTTACTACTCAATACTTCGTATCATAAATTTCCTAAGGTGAGTCTTAAAACCGAACATAGCATGATCTAACACAAATTAATTCCAAATTTAAAATACAAAACATTCAACCAAAGCAATGCACAAAATGTGATTCCTAGCAATAATTCGCTTCTAAGTTCCGTTGAATCGAAAGCTAAACAAACATCAAATCTTTATCACACAAAACAAGCAATTCATCATCAAACATTGATCATCTCTCATCATCATAACTCATCGATGCATTCGACTCACAATTTTTTTTTTTTTTTTTTTTTTTAAATTCCGGAAAAATGAGAAAAGCAATAAAAACGAAAAAAAACCTAATGCATGCAAACTAAAACACATAAGCACAAAAACATGTTTTTCACCCCCAAACTTAAACTTTTCATTGCCCTCAATGAAATTAGCACAAAGTTTAAGGATAGAAAACACCTGATTTAGTCGGAGTCGATGTGATCGGGGTGCTCCTCCCTAGCTCTCTCACGCTCGTCCTCATTGGGCGGTGGCACTTTTCTTTCCCTTTCCCTTCCCTTTGGAAGATGATGCTTCGCTCGTGCGGCCTCGTTTGTTGGATGACATAGTTGGGAGAGAGGTTGGAATAGATTCGGTGAGAATTGGTTAACAATCGAACTCAAAACTTGGTTGGAGCAAATTGTCGAACACCTTGTGGGCGTGCCTTGAAAGAGTAGATTTTGGGGAATTTGGTTCGATTCTCTAGCCTCCATTTGTGTGTGGGAGTTCGAGAGAAGGAAATAGGAGGGTTTAGGAAATAATGGGGGAAAAATCGAATTTTTTAAAGTTAAAACGCCCCAAAAATAGTCGGACGGCCGTCCCGGGTTTTGTGCTTATTTTCGGACGGCCGTCCGAGATGTTTCTCTCGTTACTGGTTTTGGGACGGCCGTCCCACATTTACACCTATTTTTGGGACGGCCGTCCCACAGGCAGTGGTGCAATTTTTTTTTTTTTTTTTTTTTTTTTTTTTTTTTTTTTTTTTTACGGACGGCCGACTCGACCCTCGATCACGTTTTCGACCCTGAAAAGTAAAATTCAAATAGTGAATTAGAATGCATGCTTATGACAATAAAAAAAACGAAACGAAAAATTAACGAAAACTACGAAAAACAATAAAGCTCGGGTTGCCTCCCGAGAAGCGCTAAGTTTAAAGTCTTCAGCCGGACATTTCTTTCTTAAAATTGTTAAGTCCAATCCAAAGCCTTGTAGATTGCGCATCCATCCATGAGCTTTGTCACTTCAATTGCAACCGATACAGGGATAGGATTGCAATATGTCAGGGTCCACCATAGCTTGTAGTCTTTCTTAGTTGTAATCAATCGGTACGAAGCCAAGTTGGGATCTTCATCACCCGCTCCCTCAAATCGGTACACAAAAACCTCACGTCCGCGTATAACCTCCACTTCAAACACATTCGCCTTCTTATCAACCTCTATTGATGCCTTCAAAGCCACGTCAGGAATAACAATAAGATCATCAATTTGAATATTTGCACTAACCACATCCATCTCCTTCTTCTCTTGTTCCGAGACATCTTTGGAGTTGAGCTCGATTTCATTGTCTGATTCATCATCTTCAAGTGTCTTCGTAATTTCTTTTTCCCTCTCATCGACACTATTTTCTAGGTCTAAAGGATTTTTCTCATCACAAGTTTCAGACGAATTTTCTTTGTTGCAACCATTCTCGACATTGTCTGAAATATTTTCAAGAGACCTCTTGAGCTTCATCTCTTCCAACATTATTTCAAGTCTTCGGATAGATGCTTGAGTGGATTTCATAAAATCTTCAAGGATGGATTTCCTATAACACTCCTCAACAGTGGGTTCTCGTGGCTTGTTGGTGTATGTGTTCCAATAACCGCCGTTTGTGTTATCTATGAAATTATTCGCTTTCGGTGCATACCAACATTGGTTAGTGTAATGATCTCCACCACATATTGAACAAAGTGACGGCATATTATAGCTATTTTGGAGGTATTCGCCAGACGGAAGCCATTCATATCCCGTTTGAGGTGCGCGGAAATTGTAACCTGACATGTAACCAAAGAAAAAAAAATATATATTAAAAAAAAAAATCAAAACGAAAAGATAAAAAAAAAAAAAAAATAATAATTTGGGTGAATCGTGAAAATTGTTCAAATTTAGAGCTAGAATAAAATAAATAATTAAAATATTCCCCGGCAACGGCGCCAAAAACTTGTTCGGCGAAAACCTACACGCAAGTGCACGTATCGTACAAGTAATATAGTGGACTAAAAGTCCGGATATCGAACCCACAGGGAATATTTAATTATCTAATCCTAGACGCTAAATTCTACCAATTATTATCAAGCCCACCCTACACAGTCGACTTTAGAGAGAATTAACTAAAATAAATTAAAAGGCAAATTAAAACGACAAAGCAAGAAAGCAAATTAAACACGAAGATTTATCAGAGTAAACGAGCCTAGGATTTTATTTTTCCCCCTATGTGATTATTATTCCCCCAATTCCTTCAATCATGCAAGCAATTAACCCGGATTATTAACCTGAGATGCTAAAATAATCATAACCCGCTTCCGCGTGTATTACGATTCTAATACTCTAGATTCAATTACTATATTCCTATGCAATTAATTCTAGAACACAGCATTAAGCACAAATCTCAATAATGGTTACCTAAGAGATTAACTATATTCCTATGTTAATACTACAAAGGCTCTTCTACTACAGTTCTAATTATTAACCCGATCTTCCGATTCATGCGATTAACAATAACATAAAAGCGCATAAAGTGGCCAGTTTCATGAACTTAATAAAACAAGAAGAAGAAATAATCCGGAATTAAAACTTGCATAAAATCATAGAATTGGGTTCATAAATCCCACATAGGGTTCCAAATAAAATCCTAGAAATAAGAAAATTAGCTACTCATGATTAAAGGATAAACACAAATAAAATAAGTCATAAACGATAAATCTATGCTTAGAGTCTTCGAATTCTTCGTCTTCGTTATTGCTTTGTTGCTCTCCAAATTGCGTAAAAAAAATCCCTAATTGTGTGCTTGGATTGGTCTTATATAGGGTGAAGAACTTGGGGAAGAAGGCAGTTTCCTTGTGCAATTAAAATCCCTTTACTGCGCAACTTCGGGGTATGGGACGGGGGTCCCATAATTTGCACTAAAACTGGGACGGGGTCCGAGCCTTGTTTCTTCAGAATTTTGATATTTTCACTTTTGACCCATATTTTCGCCAAAATTGCATTTTTGACCCCATACTTTTCCAATTCTTCAATTTGTACCTAAAATACAATAAATCAACTTTTTAAGCACCAATTATCATTAAAACACACCAAAAGCCCAAATAAAAAGATACGATAAAGTGTAAAAATACACACTTAACAATAATCCTCGAGCAATCAATTTGTACCTGATCCCGGTCCACGTCCGTAACACAGCGAATCCCAATTCCTGTTTCTGGAGAAGACCTTATTTGCTCAGATGGAGACTAAAATAGGGTTCAACATATTTTGATCAAGAAATAAATTCCATCAACAAAAGCGTATAACTCTAGCAATGAAAACATTAAAACAATATTTGAATATTAAAATTGACAAATTCGAGCATTATGTAGAACCAATATTTGAAATTGTTTAAGCATAAATTGGAATACAATATGCATGGAAAATAAACTGTATTTGAAGTGAATAAATAACAATACCATAGGTTATTACAGAGAAGGATATGGAGATACAACGGGGGAAAAAATCCATTACCCTCCAAGGCTTCGTCCAGAACAATCTTGCTAAAATAATAAAAAAAAATGTCATCAATTATACGAAAATATGCAGAGCAAATAAATGGATTCTGAAGTGAAAATAATTCACAATAACTTGGGCTGTTTCAGAGAAGGAGACAGAGAGATAAGGGGAAAAAATACAAATATCCTCCAAGGCTTCCACCAAAACAAAAACCAATTGTTCATCCGAGAATAACTAAAAACATAAATTAAATGGGGAAAAACATTTGAGACAAAAACATGGTGAAAGAGAACTAAGAAATGCTACAGATATCGAAAGATATCTGGAGTTAAAGGGAATTGAAAAAAATGGTACATATATCTTACACTTGTAAAAATGATCATAATCTAAAAAAAAAAAAAAACCACATTCTGCAGAACGGAAATCTCAAATTGAACAGAATAAGAAGCCCATTGCAAGAATAGGGAAAATTTATGAACAAACCTAAAACATAATGAGAAATTTTTCAAAATCCATTAGAGTGAATACGTCTTGGTCTTGAACCTTACAACTAAAATTCACAATTTTCTGAAATAAGCAACAAAATCATATCATAATTTACTCAATGAAAATTGAAGTAAACATGGAGGACTGGGTAACAAATAGCTCGTAAATCTGACCTAAATCGGCATCTTCAGCGTGGCGGAGGCGTTGGAGCAGATTCAGCGAGGCGGTGCGTCCGCCTTGGGAGGAGAAGAATGGTTGAGAGGAATAAAAAACGTTTGGTGGCGATGGAGAGCAGCGGTTTGAAGAAATGTAAAACCCTTACTTCTGGGCAGTTGAAATTTACAAAAAAATAAAACTTCCATAGAAAAAAGACAAAAAATACCGTAGGCTAACAAATAATTACAAAAACTGCCCTTAGGGTTTCTAAACCTAAAAATAGCCACGTGTCAACAAATGAAAAACATAGATTGTCGGTTTGAAGAAAATATAAAACCCTTACTTCTGGGCAGTTGAAATTTACAAAAAAATAAAACTTCCATAGAAAAAAGACAAAAAAGACCGTAGGCTAACAAATAATTACAAAAACTGCCCTTAGGGTTTCTAAACCTAAAAATAGCCACGTGTCAACAAATGAAAGACATAGATTGTCTTTTTACAAAAACTGCCCTTAGGGTTTCTAAACCTAAAAATAGCCACGTGTCAACAAATGAAAGACATAGATTGTCTTTTTATATATATATATAGATGAGTATTATAAATAGGGTAATTAGAATGTTACGTATTATGAAGTTTAAGAATCAATTAATCTCCCTTTGTCTTCTCTTAATTCCCGTCTCTAATTCTTCTCCTAATTCTAATTCTCCTAATTCATATCTCTCGATTTCTTCTTAATTCTCGAACTATGTTTCTTTACTCAAATTACCACGTAACACTATAAGAGCTTCCGTTTGTGAAACGGGCTCTATAGTGCATTGAACTAATAGTACAATGAATAATATACACGTAAAAAAACTTAAAAAAATGTATTTATTAAAAATAATAATAAAAGTAACACTAGGCCAAAACAGCTCACTTGCGACGTTTTTTTTGGAGACGATTATGGAATCGTCGCTAGTTAGCGACCATTTTGACTAACAAACGTCGCAAGATATCGGAAAATAAGATTTCGATGGAATATCTCGCGACGATAAAAGAAATCGTCGCCAGTTTGCGACTAATCTTAACAAACCGTCGCAAAGTGAAAAAAAAAGATAATAAAGCACTCTCGTAGCGACGTTTGTATATTACGTATACGTTGAATATTACGTATACGTCGCTAGTGCAATTGTGAAAAGAAAAAAATATTGGTTTGGCGACGAATAAGGATAAACGTAGCGTAATAAAGAGGAAATAATAAATTACGTATATTACGTATACGTCGAATATTATTTTTTGCAATTTATTTTTTTACCTTAGCGACGAATATTACGTATACGTCGCTAGTGCAATTGTGAAAAGAAAAAATTATTGGTTTGGCGACGAATAAGGATAAACGTAGCGTAATAAAGAGGAAATAATAAATTATATTTATTTGTAGCGACGAATAAAGTGGATTCGTCGCAAGACAAATACTTTTTTAAAAGAATTATATTTATTATTGGCGACGATAGTGTCTTAATCGTCGCCAAAATAATTATAGAAAAAATCTCGCTTTTCTATAGCGACGTTTCTTACAGAAACCTCGCAAGTCTAATTAATTTTTTTTTGGTTAGCGACGAAAGGCCTGAAAACGTCGCTACAAGATTCGTTTGAAATCTTTTTTGGCGACGATTTTATAGGAATCGTCGCAAAAAAATGAATTTGAAGTCAGGCCCTAATCCCCTTTTCCCCATTTCTATGAATATTTGTGACAATGACAAACAAGGCAATGAAGTGCGACCTAAGTACAGAACGCTTAGTTATGATGAAATGGAAAAGGCGCACACCTATTGTCTTTTTAACTCATATGAAGTTCAACCTTACATTGAGTAAGTGACTTGCTAATATTTTGAGTTACTACTATCTTCAATTGATTTCCACTTAAAAAATTACACAAATCCTTTTAGGGGGCATTTCGAGACCATTAAGAATAAAATCTCGACAAGTGACCATGCATACCAATGGCGCATTCAGCAATTACAAGAAAAAGAATTTCGTCATTGGTTTCAATCCTATGTAAGTGTTTGATTTGACTTGAACTTCCTTTGCAAATTGTTTTGAACAAAGTAGTAATAATTAATTGATAACGAAATAGGTGCAAGGAAAAAGTGAATTGTCTGAAGATCTGAAAGCCTTAGCTTGTTCACCTCAATTTAGAGTGAAGACTTTAAAGAGATTTAAAGTGCAAGGATTTATGTTCCGCACAAAATCATCTGAAGAGTCTCTTTTAACTCAAAATAGTGGTGTTTTTGTCAAAGCAAAGACTACTAGTTTCGCAAGCTCAAAGGATAAATCTCCGAAAGAAGAAGATGTAGGGTACTACGGCGTAATAAAAGACATCATTGAACTTTCATTCGCTGTAGGTACAAAAAAGGTGGTTTTGTTCGAGTGTGATTGGGCTAATATTCGCATGAATAAGACGGATGGTTTGGGATTTACACTTGTGAACTTAACAAAACCAGATATAAAAACAAGTCCTTTTGTTATGCCATGTCAAGTATTGCAAGCATTCTACGTTGAGGATCCGCAAGATAAACCATGGAAAGTTCCTATTGTTATTAAACCAAGGGACAACTTTGCCTTGAGTCCTGATGATCCTACTGCAGTTGAAGATGAATGCTATGAGATACTTCCTATAAACCATGACATAAATATTATAGATGATATGGAAGAGTGAGGGATTATTTTGTTGATTAAATGTTAGTTGATTGTAATTTACTTGTAATATACTTTTGTTTATGTGATCATTTTATTTTTTTTATTATAATTTACTTGTTATATAAATTATGTTTCATATTTATTGCCATATATAATGCATGTTATAAGTATTGTGTTCATTTTATTTTTGTCTATGTATATCTTATTTCTTTTCTCAGGCGAGCGATGTCGGAGGAAGATATTTCTGTTGATCATATAGGTACCGAGTCTACAGGTACTGACGTGGTTGATTTGGAGTTTGACGACAAGGATATTCCCGTTGCACCTGGGAGGTACAAGTTGGCGGTGGCTATTAGTAACGAGGTTACGCATTGGGATAATTTTGATTCATGTATTTCTTGGCCTAACCACAAAAAAATGGGCCGTGTCGAGGGACTGTGGAAAGCGTTTAAGGTATTTGTATGTAATTTTTATTTTATTTAAGTTATTTAATTTTATGTTTCATTTCAATTGTATATATTTTTATTTTATTTAGGAAACTAGGAAACTTCCTGAAAATGAGGCTACAAAAAAATGGTTCAATGAGACTGCTAACGGTCGTTGGAAAGATGCTAAAACTAAACGATTGAAGGCAGTCTTTGATAGAGCTCCAGGGCCACATTAGTCGGGTTGCCAGTGGTTGGACGTACAGTATCCTGCGACCGTCTCACACGAAATTCCCCACCTGCCCGTAAGTTGATGCTCGATTGCTTGGGGGAGTACCCAGAAGACGTGGATAAGAGAAAAGCCGTGAAGCTAGAGTGGTTGAAGGCCAAATTTTGTAAGATGACCGGGAGAGACAGTGTACTGAAGAGGACTTACGCCATTCGGGCGTATTTGTTATTCCTGTTGGGGTCTACCATATTGTGCGACAAGACCGGCAATATGGTGAGCGTGGAGTATCTAAATCTCGTCCGAGATTTAGATAGTGTCGGGGAGTACGCTTGGGGCACTGCATGTCTTTGCAGGTTGTATGAGGAGTTATCGTTAGCCTCGGAAAATTCAACAAACTCGATAGCTGGCTGGCTGACGCTCTTCCAATCATGGATTTACGAGCACTTTCCATATTTGGTGGGTGTCACATTGAAGACGGGGTACATGGGGCCATTAGCCAGCCGATGGGAACCTCTGTCAAAGACTGCTTCTACGCCAGAGCGAGCCGTATACTTGAGATCTCGGTTAGATGACCTCATACCCGAGCAGGTAAAATATATTTAATATTAATTTGTTAATACCACTTGTGGAAAGTTTCTAAATGTTTGTAATCAGGTTATATGGTCACCATACACGGCTCTTCGTGACCGCTTCCCCATCTCGACTCTGCTTGGTTCAGTGGGATGATATGCTGCATGGACCACTACGAGGCATATCATCCGGACAGAGTGTTGAGGCAGTTCAATCGGGTCCAACTTATTCCGGGTCGCCCGTACATGTCAAAGGCGATGTACAAAAAACTCACTAACAAAGGGCAACCTGTCCAATACTCGGTATTCGTCGCATATGGCGAACGATTCTCCGATCGTTGGGAGGAGTTCTATTTGGACGAGGAGTCAAGGTCCGTGGAAGTTGAACTCGGGGAGGCGGACACTTTGCCGACATGGATTGGTTCCGGTCGCGATGCTTGTTGCAGTTGAGTACTAATGAAGTCCATGCACCTCGACCCCAGACGTCTCGACCTCGACCAAGTGGTCCTGATAGCAAGGCCCAAGTTTTGCAAATTCTCGAGTTGGTGAAGGGTACACTTAGCGAGGTACGGGGACTTGCGCCTTCCGACGCCAAATGTGGGGGACACTAAATAACATTGTCAGATTGATCGAGCCGGATGACCCACCACCACCTGGTCCTAGCTCGTCGAATGCCCCACCACCACCTCCTCCTACCACGTCAGAAGAAGGACGACCACCTGTCAAACGCGTCTTCACTAGGAAGAAAAAAACACAGGATTAGGCTTGTGTGTTTTGAATAGTTTTTGTTATTCTTTTTCCCCGACCATAACACGTATTTCATGGTTGAACCCAAGAAACATACATCATCTTCAAACTGTGAAATCTGTAAAGAAAGACTAGACTTCTTCTCTTCAAACACGCCTTTTGCGTTTCAATTAGCTTAGCTATTTCGTTTTCTGCTGATTTCGGTTTGGAGAATTCTCCCAATTTCAACTCTATGGTAGGGGTGTTCACACGGTAAAACCATACCGTACCGTACTTCAAAATTTTGTACCGTTTATCGAACTGAACTATTCGGTTAGGTACGAGTTTTTACCGAAATATTCGGTATTGTACGTTTCGGTACCAGTAAAACCGAAATATATTTTCTTATTTTGGAAAAGGTAAAAAAACAATTCAAACAAAATAATTCTTGAATTTGACATTCAAATTCCAATAATCGATCCTAAAAACAAAAAGATAATTATCAATATAAGTTAATTTGTAAATAATGGAATAAATTATCAATCTATAAGTATTTTATATTTTTGTAAAAACTTAAAGGATTTAAATTAAAAGAACAAAAATAAATATATATTAAATAATCCGGTGTTCGGTACGGTATGGTACCGGGAATCAATACCTTATACCATACCGGAATCCGGAATTCAAAAAAAAAATTACCGAATACTGAACCGAATTTTCGGTTCGGCGGCTCGGTCGGTTTACCGACCGAGTGAACAGCCCTACTGTACGGTGTCTTTCTCATGTTGTACCTGGACATTAATGATTCTCAGTCTTCAGTACTCCTCTCTCTCCCAGTGCAGAAGCTCTCTCTACATTCATGGCTTTCAATTTATTTCTCAGTTCAGCTTGTGGCTTTTGTGAGCCCTCCAGTTCTATTTTCAGATCACCATTTTCTGTTCTATATTTCAGCTTCAGCATGTTCAATGTCCCTGCCAAACTCACTTGATTCATGCGTGCTTAGCATTGCCGTTGAAAATCGCCTCACATGGTCAATTTTTGGGCACCGTGCAAGAAACTAACAAGTTGACGTGCAAAAAAAAATTTGTTCGGGTAACAAAGTGCTTTTTACTCTAAAAAATATTATTCCAAAATCAAAAATATTCAGATCGGAATGGACGAAAAAGAATTGCAAAGTGCATCACTATGACTCTTCTGTGATAATTTTTTTATTTACATTTTAACGAGTATAATGTGAGAAAAAGGTTTCTTGCAAGATCACACCTGCTTACAAGTTCCATCTACTCGTTTCATTTAGTACAAAATACTGTAAACGGAGAAAACCGACATTTACAATGTAGAAGAATTACAAGTTCTTAGACAATCAAAATGTGACTGTTTGTAACGCCAAAAAATGAATCTGCAGCAGCATTGGCTAAACAATTCCACTATTTAATTACATCCCAATGTCTTGATTCTCCGTCCCCACAAACTGCAACAAACAAACAAACTTAATATTAACTTGTCCCGGTTTGATATTCTCAACATTGTGGCAGCATGTCTAGGAAAGAACCTCGGAGAAAACAAATAACATTTTCTGTAACAAAAAAATAGCGCATATGGTTGCAAATAAATTAATTAGCTTAGAGAAAAGCCTTACAAAATTATGTAGTTTGCAAAGGATTCAGAGATCAACACCCTCATCAAGGCCTTTTGAGTTAATCATCACATTGGAATCTATCTGTTTATCAAACTTGCGTTTCCTCCGACCTTCAAATTCTTCAAATCCTTCCATCTGAATTTAGGAGACAAAGAAGGGGATAATGGTGTGCTTTTAGACTAAAAATGATTGTTCGATACTGTATAATTTACGTGCAAAAAACGAAAAACGAAAAACGAAAAACGAAAGACGAAAGACGAAAGATGTACCTGCTGAAAATAATCCATAGAAATGGGATTGCCATGGAGGGATATACTCTGCAGACTTTTGCAATCTTTCAATAAGTTCGGAGGTATCTGTTATTAAACATCAATGCATTCAGTGGTGAAGGAAAAAGACATTCAGACGAATATGCAGTGATACTGCTTGCTTCTGAAGCTAAATGAAAAGCAACTATGAGGAACAACCTTAAACTAATAGAACATAAATCAAAAAGTAGCTAATGGAAATTCAAGAAATATCAGCAACGGAGGTCTGAGGGATGACAAGTGTGAAAAGAATCTTCAGGAGATGCTTATAAATTAGGCAGTAATCATAAAAAATAATGCTTGTCCACCACTATCATAACTCATCTTATGTTGTATAGAATAGATAATTCTATGGCCAACCAAACCATCAACAGTTTTAACTCGCTTCAATTAAAATTCAAATTTTCATCAGTCAATGCACCATAATTCGTTCAAATACTTTGTGAGGCCGCCTCACTCTTTAGAAGGTGCCATCAATTACCCAAATCCATTTATAACAAGTAAGTAAATCAGCAAACTGGAATATCAAATTCTCAAGATTGAAGATTTTTTTTTTCTTTCAATAGAATGACAAAAAAAGAAAAAAGAAAAAAAAGATCTCAAGTATAGCAACATAAGCTAGCGATTAATTTCCTAGTAATTGCCAATAAAGATTTGCAAGAATAAATCCACGCTACATTGTCTAAATAGAAATATCTCCAATAGACTCTCCATCTCCTCACATATACATATACTTTGGTAGAATCGACAGATTTCACGAGCAACTGAAGACTTGAAAATAAAAAAGTAAAAATCACTACTCCCTGAAATTAAATTTTTTTATTTTTATAATCATTTAAGAATTATAAAACGCATTAAAGAGACTGGTATCAGATGACAAGAAGTCTAGATGAGAGTAAAACCTGCTTCACATTGTTATTGTCTAAGCAGAGTGACTTTAGATGAACCAGATTGCAAACTGATGATGGAAGCTCTTCGATAGAATTTTCTGCACAGAATATTCAGAATACAGATTACAGAGTGACAAAGGGAAAGCTAAGATAAAAGAAATGATTAACATCACCTAAATATAAATCAAAGAAAAAACAAAAATTGCATACTGAGGCCCGATGAATGGTGTAGATAATTTTCAAATAACAAAGAAAGCGGTTTTCCTGGTGACAAAGATCAATGTAGTATTTATAGCGAACAGCAGTCGATTTCCTGTAAATAAATATTAATGCCTCTCTGCTGCTTATTCGGTCCTTAACCAAAAAGCGTTGATCAAATATAACATTAAGATCTTCCTAATGAAACTACCAAGTTACTCCTCATGCTACTATTGAAGATTATGAGGTAATGGAACTGTTTAAAAAAAACAATCCACATAGTCCTTGTTTTGGAATTAGTATTAGACATGAGATAGACAATGTAATCAAATTAGGATTAAAAATAGGCCCGGATTTTAATCAAGCATATGAAAGATGTTTAGCTCAAATGCAACCCTATGATTACACACAATGCTAACAAATATTACACAATACAAGGATTGTACAAGTACAAAACCCAATCATAGGACATTACATCCTGCTTCAAAAAGTTATGAATCTGAAAGAGCAGGTCATAGGACAGTCAGATGAAAACGTCCTCTTCATTCAGGTCACATGACTTTATAATCTACTATGTTGTTAATCAGAATTAAGACAGATAACAATTGCATTCTTACGGTTCTTAGGTTTCTTCAGTAAACTTGATAATACCAAACTATATATAAATATACAAACACAAGCGGTGGAAAAAAAAGATGTATCACTGGACAATCATACACTTGCAGTGCGAAATAACCGGCCAACTAAACTTCAAAAACCAAAGGAAGAATCTACTAACCCACCTAAATTTAGACGCAAAATAAATGGTGAAACTACTATTCCCAAAAAGGAAGAATTTGCAAAAAATAAAGTGATAACTGAGACAAAGAAAAGATCTGAACGTACGTACCATTAGCTTGAATTTCCTCCAAAGAGAAGCAACTACCGATTGACTCTGGAAGAGACTTTATTTTGTTGTTTGACACATTTAACAGAACCAACTGCAAACCCAATTTCAAATGGCTTCATCAACTTAACTAATGGAGTATGATACAGAATATGATGGACGTCAAAATAATAGATCCAAAGCCCATTACAGCAACGTATTCTAAAATCACCCAATCACTTGATGGAGCATTTTGACACACTAAGTCGCATAATCAGCACAATAACATACTTCTTTATGATTTTCAATTTCAATTATATATGTGACGAATTTACATCTTCAGTTTCGAGGTGTTAAAGTGCCCTGTCATGCATTATCCAACATATTTTATATTAAATAAAGATACACGTGGCATTACTTTCACTAAATTTTTATTTACAGATTTTACTACGCAGTTTTAGCTAGATGTTCGGGTTTCGGGTTTCGGGTTTCGGGTTTTCGGGTTTCGGGTTTCGGGTTTTCGGGTTTCGGGTTTCGGGTTTCGGGTTTCGGGTTTCGGGTTTCGGGTTTCGGGTTTTCGGGTTTCGGGTTTTCGGGTTTCGGGTTTCGGGTTTTCGGGTTTTCGGGTTTTCGGGTTTTCGGGTTTCGGGTTTCGGGTTTCGGGTTTCGGGTTTTCGGGTTTCGGGTTTCGGGTTTTCGGGTTTCGGGTTTCGGGTTTTCGGGTTTTCGGGTTTCGGGTTTTCGGGTTGGGTTTTCGGGTTTCGGGTTTCGGGTTTCGGGTTTTCGGGTTTTCGGGTTTCGGGTTTCGGGTTTCGGGTTTTCGGGTTTTCGGGTTTGGGGTTTCGGGTTTCGGGTTTCGGGTTTTCGGGTTTCGGGTTTTCGGGTTTTCGGGTTTTCGGGTTTTCGGGTTTCGGGTTTTCGGGTTTCGGGTTTCGGGTTTTCGGGTTTCGGGTTTTCGGGTTTCGGGTTTCGGGTTTCGGGTTTTCGGGTTTCGGGTTTTCGGGTTTCGGGTTTTCGGGTTTTCGGGTTTCGGGTTTTCGGGTTTTCGGGTTTCGGGTTTTCGGGTTTTCGGGTTTCGGGTTTTCGGGTTTTCGGGTTTCGGGTTTTCGGGTTTTCGGGTTTTCGGGTTTTCGGGTTTCGGGTTTCGGGTTTTCGGGTTGTCGGGTTTTCGGGTTTCGGGTTTCGGGTTTCGGGTTTCGGGTTTCGGGTTTCGGGTTTTCGGGTTTCGGGTTTCGGGTTTCGGGTTTTCGGGTTTCGGGTTTCGGGTTTTCGGGTTTTCGGGTTTCGGGTTTCGGGTTTCGGGTTTCGGGTTTCGGGTTTCGGGTTTCGGGTTTCGGGTTTCGGGTTTCGGGTTTCGGGTTTCGGGTTTCGGGTTTCGGGTTTCGGGTTTCGGGGGGGGTTTCGGGTTTCGGGTTTTCGGGTTTCGGGTTTTCGGGTTTTCGGGTTTCGGGTTTTCGGGTTTTCGGGTTTCGGGTTTCGGGTTTCGGGTTTTCGGGTTTTCGGGTTTCGGGTTTGGGTTTTCGGGTTTTCGGGTTTCGGGTTTCGGGTTTCGGGTTTTCGGGTTTCGGGTTTCGGGTTCGGGTTTCGGGTTTCGGGTTTTCGGGTTTTCGGGTTTCGGGTTTCGGGTTTCGGGTTTTCGGGTTTCGGGTTTCGGGTTTTCGGGTTTGGGTTTCGGGTTTCGGGTTTTCGGGTTTCGGGTTTCGGGTTTCGGGTTTCGGGTTTCGGGTTTCGGGTTTCGGGTTTCGGGTTTTCGGGTTTTCGGGTTTCGGGTTTCGGGTTTCGGGTTTCGGGTTTCGGGTTTCGGGTTTCGGGTTTCGGGTTTCGGGTTTCGGGTTTCGGGTTTCGGGTTTCGGGTTTCGGGTTTCGGGTTTTCGGGTTTCGGGTTTCGGGTTTCGGGTTTCGGGTTTCGGGTTTTCGGGTTTTCGGGTTTCGGGTTTCGGGTTTCGGGTTTCGGGTTTCGGGTTTCGGGTTTCGGGTTTTCGGGTTTCGGGTTTCGGGTTTCGGGTTTCGGGTTTTCGGGTTTCGGGTTTCGGGTTTTCGGGTTTCGGGTTTCGGGTTTCGGGTTTCGGGTTTCGGGTTTCGGGTTTCGGGTTTCGGGTTTCGGGTTTCGGGTTTCGGGTTTCGGGTTTTCGGGTTTCGGGTTTCGGGTTTCGGGTTTCGGGTTTCGGGTTTCGGGTTTCGGGTTTCGGGTTTCGGGTTTCGGGTTTCGGGTTTCGGGTTGTCGGGTTTCGGGTTTCGGGTTTCGGGTTTTCGGGTTTCGGGTTTCGGGTTTCGGGTTTCGGGTTTCGGGTTTCGGGTTTTCGGGTTTTCGGGTTTGGGTTTCGGGTTTCGGGTTTCGGGTTTCGGGTTTCGGGTTTCGGGTTTTCGGGTTTCGGGTTTCGGGTTTCGGGGTTTCGGGTTTCGGGTTTCGGGTTTCGGGTTTCGGGTTTCGGGTTTCGGGTTTCGGGTTTCGGGTTTCGGGTTTCGGGTTTCGGGTTTCGGGTTTCGGGTTTCGGGTTTCGGGTTTCGGGTTTCGGGTTTTCGGGTTTCGGGTTTCGGGTTTCGGGTTTTCGGGTTTCGGGTTTCGGGTTTCGGGTTTCGGGTTTCGGGTTTCGGGTTTCGGGTTTCGGGTTTTCGGGTTTCGGGTTTCGGGTTTCGGGTTTCGGGTTTCGGGTTTCGGGTTTCGGGTTTCGGGTTTCGGGTTTCGGGTTTCGGGTTTCGGGTTTCGGGTTTCGGGTTTCGGGTTTCGGGTTTCGGGTTTCGGGTTTCGGGTTTCGGGTTTCGGGTTTCGGGTTTCGGGTTTCGGGTTTCGGGTTTCGGGTTTCGGGTTTCGGGTTTCGGGTTTCGGGTTTCGGGTTTCGGGTTTCGGGTTTCGGGTTTCGGGTTTCGGGTTTCGGGTTTCGGGTTTCGGGTTTCGGGTTTCGGGTTTCGGGTTTCGGGTTTCGGGTTTCGGGTTTCGGGTTTCGGGTTTCGGGTTTCGGGTTTCGGGTTTCGGGTTTCGGGTTTCGGGTTTCGGGTTTCGGGTTTCGGGTTTCGGGTTTCGGGTTTCGGGTTTCGGGTTTCGGGTTTCGGGTTTCGGGTTTCGGGTTTCGGGTTTCGGGTTTCGGGTTTCGGGTTTCGGGTTTCGGGTTTCGGGTTTCGGGTTTCGGGTTTCGGGTTTCGGGTTTCGGGTTTCGGGTTTCGGGTTTCGGGTTTCGGGTTTCGGGTTTCGGGTTTCGGGTTTCGGGTTTCGGGTTTCGGGTTTCGGGTTTCGGGTTTCGGGTTTCGGGTTTCGGGTTTCGGGTTTCGGGTTTCGGGTTTCGGGTTTCGGGTTTCGGGTTTCGGGTTTCGGGTTTCGGGTTTCGGGTTTCGGGTTTCGGGTTTCGGGTTTCGGGTTTCGGGTTTCGGGTTTCGGGTTTCGGGTTTCGGGTTTCGGGTTTCGGGTTTCGGGTTTCGGGTTTCGGGTTTCGGGTTTCGGGTTTCGGGTTTCGGGTTTCGGGTTTCGGGTTTCGGGTTTCGGGTTTCGGGTTTCGGGTTTCGGGTTTCGGGTTTCGGGTTTCGGGTTTCGGGTTTCGGGTTTCGGGTTTCGGGTTTCGGGTTTCGGGTTTCGGGTTTCGGGTTTCGGGTTTCGGGTTTCGGGTTTCGGGTTTCGGGTTTCGGGTTTCGGGTTTCGGGTTTCGGGTTTCGGGTTTCGGGTTTCGGGTTTCGGGTTTCGGGTTTCGGGTTTCGGGTTTCGGGTTTCGGGTTTCGGGTTTCGGGTTTCGGGTTTCGGGTTTCGGGTTTCGGGTTTCGGGTTTCGGGTTTCGGGTTTCGGGTTTCGGGTTTCGGGTTTCGGGTTTCGGGTTTCGGGTTTCGGGTTTCGGGTTTCGGGTTTCGGGTTTCGGGTTTCGGGTTTCGGGTTTCGGGTTTCGGGTTTCGGGTTTCGGGTTTCGGGTTTCGGGTTTCGGGTTTCGGGTTTCGGGTTTCGGGTTTCGGGTTTCGGGTTTCGGGTTTCGGGTTTCGGGTTTCGGGTTTCGGGTTTCGGGTTTCGGGTTTCGGGTTTCGGGTTTTCGGGTTTCGGGTTTCGGGTTTCGGGTTTCGGGTTTCGGGTTTCGGGTTTCGGGTTTCGGGTTTCGGGTTTCGGGTTTCGGGTTTCGGGTTTCGGGTTTCGGGTTTCGGGTTTCGGGTTTCGGGTTTCGGGTTTCGGGTTTCGGGTTTCGGGTTTCGGGTTTCGGGTTTCGGGTTTCGGGTTTCGGGTTTCGGGTTTCGGGTTTCGGGTTTCGGGTTTTCGGGTTTTCGGGTTTCGGGTTTCGGGTTTCGGGTTTCGGGTTTCGGGTTTCGGGTTTCGGGTTTCGGGTTTCGGGTTTCGGGTTTCGGGTTTCGGGTTTCGGGTT